>NW_024058446.1:0-50000 GCF_016432855.1 Salvelinus namaycush | reverse complement strand
TCCTCCTCTTCCTCCTCTTCTCCTCCTCCTCCTCTTCCTCCTCTTCCTCCTCCTCTTCCCCCTCCTCCTCCTCTTCCTCCTCCTCCTCTTCCCCCTCTTCTTCTTCCTCCTCCTCTTTCCCTTCCTCCTCCTCCTCCTCATCCTCCTCCTCCTCTTCCTTCTCCTCCTCCTCTTCCTCCTCCTCCCCTTCCTCCTCCTCCTCTTCCTCCTCTTCCTCCTCCTCCTCTTCCTCCTCCTCCTCTTCCTCCTCCTCCTCTTCCTCCTCCTTTTCCTCTTCCTCCTCTTCCTCCTCCTCCTCTTCCCCCTCCTCCTCTTCCCCTCCTCTTCCTCCTCCTCCTCCCCTTCCTCCTCTTCCCCCTCTTCCCCCTCCTCCTCTTCCTCCTCCTCTTCCTCTTCCTCCTCTTCCTCATCTTCCCCCTCCTCCTCCTCCTCTTCCCCCTCTTCCCCCTCTTCCCCCTCCTCCTCCTCATCTTCCCCCTCCTCCTCCTCCTCATCTTCCTCCTCCTCCTCTTCCTCCTCCTCTTCCTCCTCCTCTTCCTCCTCCTCCTCTTCCCCCTCTTCCCCTCCTCCCCTCTTCCCCTCCTCCCCTCCTCATCTTCCCCCTCCTCCTCTTCCTCCTCCTCCTCTTCCTCCTCTTCCTCCTCCTCCTCTTCCCCCTCCTCCTCTTCCTCCTCTTCCCCCTCCTCCTCCTCCTCTTCCTCCTCCTCCTCTTCCCCCTCTTCCCCTCCTCCCCTCCTAGGTTTATGGCTGGCTCCCTAATGGCACCCTATTACCTATGGGTCCTGGTCAAAAGTAGTGCACTAAATCTGGAATAGGGTGCGGTGTGGGACACACGGCGTAGATTCTAATTCAGAGTCCTGTTCCCATCTGTTATGGTTATGTTGAATCCCACATAAACCAGTTAGCAGACACTTTGGCCCGTTTTTTGTTTTGTCGTCATGATAATCAGCCTTTAATAATGCTCAGCATCAATATGCTCTTTTAAACCCCATTTTGCTTTTAGTTAATGGAGTCACAGAGAGGCGGCCAGTGAATGCACTGGGGTTAATGACATTAAGACATGTTTGTAAAGGGCTAAATTAAATCAGTCATAGATTGTAGCTCCGTCATGCCAGACAACCAGACAACCCCATTGAAGAAAGAGAGGGGGAAACAGGGGGGAGATTCCTACTCTAACCTCCTCACAGCAAATGCACTTATGTTGTAGGGACATAAAGTTAGTGGGTTTGGGATGTGAATGGAGCTAAATGGTTATTGGTGTTAGCTGGGCCTTTAATGGCTTCCGGCTAGTCTTGTTGTTAGCCCTGTTGTTAGCCCTGTTGTTAGCCCTGTTGTTAGCCCTGTTGTTAGTCCCCCTGTTAGCCCTGTTGTTAGTCCCGCTGTTAGACCCGTTAGCTCTGTTGTTAGCTCTGTTGTTAGCCCCGTTGTTAGCCCCGTTGTTAGCCCTGTTGTTAGCCCTGTTGTTAGTCCCGCTGTTAGCCCCGCTGTTAGCCCTGTTGTTAGTCCTGTTGTTAGCCCTGTTGTTAGTCCTGTTGTTAGCCCTGTTGTTAGTCCTCCTTAGGAGGAGATTACTGAGTAGTTTGGTTCATCAGGTTGACCCCCAGTCTTCATGGAGGAGATTACTGAGTAGTTTGGTTCATCAGGTTGACCCCCAGTCTTCATGGAGGAGATTACTGAGTAGTTTGGTTCATCAGGCTGATCCCCAGTCTTCATGGAGGAAATTACTGAGTAGTTTGGTTCATCAGGTTGACCCCCAGTCTTCATGGAGGAGATTACTGAGTAGTTTGGTTCATCAGGCTGACCCCCAGTCTTCATGGAGGAGATTACTGAGTAGTTTGGTTCATCAGGCTGACCCCCAGTCTTCATGGAGGAGATTACTGAGTAGTTTGGTTCATCAGGCTGACCCCCAGTCTTCATGGAGGAGATTACTGAGTAGTTTGGTTCATCAGGCTGACCCCCAGTCTTCATAGAGGAGATTACTGAGTAGTTTGGTTCATCAGGCTGAACCCCAGTCTTCATGGAGGAGATTACTGAGTAGTTTGAGTCATCAGGCTGAACCCCAGTCTTCATGGAGGAGATTACTGAGTAGTTTGAGTCATCAGGCTGAACCCCAGTCTTCATGGAGGAGATTACTGAGTAGTTTGGTTCATCAGGCTGACCTCCAGTCTTCATGGAGGAGATTACTGAGTAGTTTGGTTCATCAGGCTGAACCCCAGTCTTCATGGAGGAGATTACTGAGTAGTTTGGTTCATCAGGCTGAACCCCAGTCTTCATGGAGGAGATTACTGAGTAGTTTGGTTCATCAGGCTGACCTCCAGTCTACATGGAGGAGATTACTGAGTAGTTTGGTTCATCAGGCTGACCTCCCGTCTTCATGGAGGAGATTACTGAGTAGTTTGGTTCATAAGGCTGACCCCCAGTCTACATGGAGGAGATTACTGAGTAGTTTGGTTCATCAGGCTGACCTCCAGTCTTCATGGAGGAGATTACTGAGTAGTTTGGTTCATCAGGCTGACCCCCAGTCTTCATGGAGGAGATTACTGAGTAGTTTGGTTCATCAGGCTGACCTCCAGTCTTCATGGAGGAGATTACTGAGTAGTTTGGTTCATCAGGTTGACCCTCAGTCTTGAAGTTATTGCGGGGTGATGATGATGTTTTGGCAATGTGGAGTTGATAGTTCCAGAGTAATGTACCTCCTGTGTCTGATAGAGAATTGACTATGTGAGGTGCGGCAGTGGGGAGAGTGAAGGTGGGGAGAGTGAAGGTTATCACAGTGTCTTGTGTTTATAGAGATGGACTTCAGAATTAACCTGGAAGAATCCATTGAAGGGTTTAGGTAAACTGTCTGGGAGATATGAATATTTGTAGATGAAAGTGTATAATTGGTGCACATTAATGTCGTAAAATAAACAAGATATTGAGTTTCTAAAACAAAGATGCAGATGGCGCCAGGTAATTAGTGGCGTCTAGTCTTGCACATTTTTCTTTTGTACGATGAGTAATCTGTGTAGGTAGAAGGCATATGTTCTGACCCAGACAATATTACAGTAAATGAGAGACGGGTCAATGCAGCTCTAGTGATGAGTTGAGAAGTAAACCTGATGAATCAAACCAGATGAATCAAACCAGATGAATCAAACAACTCATCTATCTGATGATACCAACAGATGTCATCACTTTGCTACAGACAAAATGAACATGTTCCTTCCTTGATAACGTTTCATCAATTAGAGCTCAGAGGAGTCTAGTGGATGTGACTTGTTCCATTTCATTCCCACCAACTGAGATTCTGGCTCTTTTTTAAAAATATTTTTTTACAATATCTCTAATTTTTACTACTGAATACAATATATTTTTATATATTTTTTTCTAAGATTATTTATTTATTTGGAACCATTCGTAAAATGTGTCCATACCTGAGTTGGCTTCATTAATTAGTGAATCTAAATTATTGTGATTTTAAAATCAAATTGGTATCCTCAGCAAGGGGAAGTACGGTAGAAGACCCAGCAGCAATGTCATTCATATAGATTTAGGAATAACACAGGTCAGATTATAGAATCCTACAGGTAGACCACAGGGACACCAGTCTCCATTCAGAGAAGATAGATCACTTGTCAGACATTTACAACAGAAGTCATTTCCCTCAAAGGAAAGTGAGCTGTCTGTGGTCAGCTCTGAAAGGGTGAACCCGGCGGTAGGACTTGTGACATACCAGACAGTAAGTAAAGAACAGAGAAAAAGGAGTTGTCTTGTTGAAATGTGAGAGACTCGAGGGCTGGATGAAGTCATCCTGACAAGTCCCCTGACACAGACAATAAGAGGGAGGAGATGGTTAGTTCTTTTGTGTGACTCCCTCCCTTCACCCTTCACCCTCAGGGCTCTGTGTTCTCAGTAGAGGCTCACACACAGGCCTCTCCTCTCCTCATCTCCCCTCTCCGTGCCTGGACCAGTAGCAACAGCCTGAGGTCTTCTCTGGTGGTAATACCTGTAACTCTAGACAGAGACCAAATCAGAGGGAGAAAGAGTTGTACAAAATCTAACCTTTTTTATTTTATTTAACTAGGTAAGTCAGTTAAACAACAAATTCTTATTTACAAAGACCACCTACCCTGGTCAAACCCTAACCCGGATGAAGCTTGGGCCGATTGTGCACCGCCCTATGGGACACCCAATCACGGTCGGTTGTGATACAGCCTGGAATCGAACCAGGGTCTGTAGTGAAGCCTCTAGCACTGAGATGCAGTGCCTTAGACCACTGCACCGCTCCGGAGCCCCCTTTACCCACCACTGTGTAATCCAGCTGTACACTATGCTAGTATGGATAATAATGAAACTAGGACAAAGTTGTGAGTGGACTAGGGTTTATATAACCTGGGTGGATTATAATGTAGCCTGGGGGGGATTATAATGTAGCCTGGGGGGGATTATAATGTAGCCTGTGGGGGATTATAATGTAGCCTGGGGGGGATTATAATGTAGCCTGGGGGGGGATTATAATGTAGCCTGGGTGGATTATAATGCAGCCTGGGGGGGATTATAATGTAGCCTGGGTGGATTATAATGCAGCCTGGGGGGGATTATAATGTAGCCTGGGGGGGATTATAATGTAGCCTGGGTGGATTATAATGTAGCCTGGGCGGATTATAATGTAGCCTGGGCGGATTATAATGTAGCCTGGGCGGATTATAATGTAGCCTGGGCGGATTATAATGTAGCCTGGGGGGGATTATAATGTAGCCTGGGCGGATTATAATGTAGCCTGGGCGGATTATAATGTAGCCTGGGCGGATTATAATGTAGCCTGGGCGGATTATAATGTAGCCTGGGCGGATTATAATGTAGCCTGGGCTGATTATAATGTAGCCTGGGCGGATTATAATGTAGCCTGGGGGGATTATAATGTAGCCTGGGTGAATTATAACGTAGCTAATGTAGCCTGGGTGGATTATAATGTAGCCTGGGTGGATTATAATGTAGCCTGGGGGGATTATAATGCCAGCCTGGGGGGATTATAATGCCAGCCTGGGGGGATTATAATGCCAGCCTGGGGGGATTATAATGTAGCCTGGGTGGATTATAATGTAGCCTGGGTGGATTATAATGTAGCCTGGATGAATTATAATGTAGCCTGGGTGAATTATAACGTAGCTAATGTAGCCTGGGTGGATTATAATGTAGCCTGGGTGGATTATAATGTAGCCTGGGGGGATTATAATGCCAGCCTGGGGGGATTATAATGCCAGCCTGGGGGGATTATAATGCCAGCCTGGGTGGATTATAATGTAGCCTGGGTGCCAGTCTGTTCCTGCTCTCTTGCCAACTCCTTATGGAACTGTCATGCCAGACATTGGATTGACAATGGTAATGTAGTAGGCAAGAGCACAAACAGATCTGGGGGCCGGGCTGGCGAGATCAGATCTGGGGGCCGGGATGGCGAGATCAGATCTGGGGCGAGATCAGATCTGGGGGCCGGGCTGGCGAGATCAGATCTGGGGGCCGGGGCTGGCGAGATCAGATCTGGGGGCCGGGCTGGCGAGATCAGATCTGGGGGCCGGGCTGGCGAGATCAGATCTGGGGGCCGGGGCTGGCGAGATCAGATCTGGGGGCCGGGGCTGGCGAGATCAGATCTGGGGGCCAGGCTAGGCTGGGATTTATACACATTATTCAATATTATACACACAGAGGTCTTCTCACAGACAAAAATATAATATTCTATTCATTATATTTCTATGATCAGAGTGAGATAGTTGTAAAGATAACAGATACAGTGAGTATACAGTATACAGATACAGGAGACCAACAAAACCAGAGAGATTCTCCTCTCCATGTCTGACGACAATGGAGTGAGAATGAAGAAGGCTGTAACAAAATGGATGGCTCTTTCTTTCTGCTTCCAGAACTTTTAAAACTCTACTAAGTCTTTTTAAAGTACAGTACAGTTGAAGTCGGAAGTTTACATACACCTAAACCAAATACATTTAAACTGTTTATCACAATTCCTGACATTTAATCCTAGTAAAATTCCCTGTTTTAGGTCCGTTAGGATCACCACTTTACTTTAAGAATGTGAAATGTCAGAATAATAGTAGAGAGAATGATTTATTTCAGATTTTATTTATTTCATCACATTCCCAGTGGGTCAGAGGTTTCCATACACTCAATTAGTATTTGGTAGCATTGCCTTTTTAAAATTGTTTTACTTGGAAATGTTTCTGGGAGCCTTCCACAAGCTTCCCACAATAAGTTGGGTGAATTTTGGCCCATTCCTCCTGACAGAGCTGGTGTAACTGAGTCAGGTTTGTAGGCCTCCTTGCTCGCACACGCTTTTTCAGTTCTGCCCACAAATTTTCTATAGGATTGAGGTCAGGGCTTTTGTGATGGCCACTCCAATACCTTGACTTTGTTGTCCTTAAGCCATTTTGACACAACTTTGGAAGTATGCTTGGGGTCATTGTCCATTTGGAAGACCCATTTGTGACCAAGCTTGAACTTCCTGACTGATGTCTTGAGATGTTGCTTCAATATATCCTCATAATTTTCCTGCCTCATGATGCCATCTATTTTGTGAAGTGCACCAGTCCCTCCTGCAGCAAAGCACCCCACAACATGATGCTGCCACCCCGTGCTTCATGGTTGGGATGGTGTTCTTCGGCTTGCAAGCATCCTCCTTTTTCTTCCTAACATAACGATGGTCATTATGGCCAAACAGTTCTATTTGTGTTTCATCAGACCAGAAGACATTTCTCCAAAAAGTACGATCTTTGTCCCCATGTGCAGTTGCAAACCGTAGTCTGGCTTTTTTATGTTTTGGAGCAGTGGCTTCCTTGCTGAGCGGCCTTTCAGGTTATGTCGATATAGGACTCGTTTTACTGTGGATATAGATACTTTTGTACCTGTTTCCTCCAGCATCTTCACAAGGTCCTTTGCTGTTGTTCTGGGATTGATTTGCACTTTTCACACCAAAGTACGTTCATCTCTAGGAGACAGAACGCATCTCCTTCCTCAGCGGTATGACGGCTGCATGGTCCCATGGTGTTTATACTTGCGTACTATTGTTTGTACAGATGAACGTGGTACCTTCAGGCGTTTGGAAATTGCTCCCAAGGATGAACCAGACTTGTGGAGGTCTACACTTTTCTTTCTGAGGTCTTGGCTGATTTCTTTTGATTTTCCCATGATGTCAAGCAAAGAGGCAGTGAGTTTGAAGGTAGGCCTTGAAAAACATCCACAGGTACACCTCCAATTGACTCAAATGATGTCAATTAGCCTATCAGAAGCTTCTAAAGCAATGACATCATTTTCTGGAATTTTCCAAGCGGTTTAAAGGTGCAGTCAACTTAGTGTATGTAAACTTCTGACCCACTGGAATTGTGATACAGTGAAATAATCTGTCTATAAACAATTGTTGGGAAAATTACTTGTCGTGCACAAAGTAGATGTCTTAACCGACTTGTTAACACACTATAGTTTTGGCAACAAGAAATTTGTGGAGTGGTTGAAAAACGAGTTTTAATGACTCCAACCTAAGTGTATTCCAACCTAGACTCCAACCTAAGTGTATGTAAACTTCCGACTTCAACTGCTTGTGTGTGTGTAAAGATAAGACAGTTCAGTGGATGCCAACAGGCCTCGTAGATCCTATCAGACACAGTTCATCTTCTCTTCACTCAGACGCTTGTCTCAAGTGTCTGAACTAAAGGCAACGACAACCCTCTCTACTCTCTGACACCCTGTATCGTGGCTGGCTGTCTGTCTGGGTTCAATGTTGAGGTCAGGACTCTGTGCAGGCCAGTCAAGTTCTTCCACAACGATCTTAACATTTCTGTATAGACCTCGCTTTGTGGACGGGGGCATGTGATGCGGAAACAGGAAAGGGCCTTGCCCGAAGTTGGAAGCACAGAATCGTCAAGAATCATTGTATGCTGTAGCATTAAGATTTCCCTTCATTGGAACTAAGGGGCCTAACCCGAACCATGAAAAACAGCACCAGACCATTATCCTCCCCCACCAAACTTTACAGTTGGCACTATGTATTGGGGCAGGTAGTGTTCTCCTGGCATCCGCCAAACTCAGATTCGTCCGTCGGACTGCCAGATGGTGAAGCGTGATTCATCGCTCCAGAGAACGGCATTTCCACTGCCCCAGAGTCAAATGGCGGCGAGCTTTACACCACTCCAGCCGGCGCTTGGCCTCGCGCATGGTGATCTTAGGCTTGTGTGCGGCTGCTCGGGCCACGGAAACCCGTTTCACGAACGGTTCTTGTGCTGACGTTGCTTCCAGAGGCAGTTTGGAACTCTGTAGCGACTGTTACAATCTTCTGTCCTTGGTTGCATGCGCTTCAGCACTCAGCGGTCCCGTTCTGTGAACTTGTGTGGCCTACCACTTTGTGGCTGAGCCGTTGTTGCTCCTAGACGTTTCCACTCCACAATAACATCACTTAGAGCTGACCGGGGCAGCTCTAGCAGGGTAGAAATTTTACAAACATACTTGTTGGAAAGGTGGCATCCTATGATGGTGCCACGTTGAAAGTCACTGAGCTGGGGCGGAGCTAGCATGTTGGAGTGAACGGCGGTGTGTGAGAGGCTCCTGCAACTTTTTTGCGAAATAATCTAACTTAACCTACTTTATGATACTTTTTACAACAAACGTTTCTTTCTAATACAACATTGTAACTTTCTGTGTAAAAATGCCGAGTAATAAGCGACCAAAGGACAATAAATCCACATCGGAGGCCTACTCCACACCAAACAACGAGACAGACATGGCGGAAGGCACAGGCAACAACGTGACACTTAAAGAACTTACCCGGGCTTTGGGAGAACTACGTGTTGCTTTGGCTGAGGATCTTAAGGCTACTATTGCTGAACTGGACACCAAAATCGAGAGCACCATTTGAACGGTCGCTTCGCAGGGCCAGAGTATTGTGGACCTTGAGAAAGCTTCTGAATTCAACGCTGGTAGGATCGACGAGTTAGAGAAGCTATGCTCGTCACTGCAGGATAGTGTGCAGAGGCTTTCTGTGAAAGTGGTCGACCTGGAGGGCCGTTCCAGACGCAATAACCTTCGCGTTGTTGGTCTGGCAGAGGGGGGGTAGAGGCGGGCTCTCGCCCCACCGACTTCTTCGCCAAGCTATTGAAGGATGCAATGGGATTGGATGTTTTGGCTTCGGACCCCCAGCTGGACCGTGCACATCGCGCCCTTGTCCCAGTGCCTGGACCGGGCCAACGTCCTCGTCCAGTAATCATCTGTTGTCACAGTTTCAAGACCAAGGATCTTATCCTGCGCGAGGCCCGAATGAGGGGCAACCTGTTACATAAAGGGCACCCCTTCCGTGTCTATGATGATTACGCGCCCGATGTGGCAAAGCACCGCGGCGGCTACAGAGATGTCATGACCAAACTCCATCTTCGCCCAGCCTTGCTCTTCCCTGCAAGACTAAGAATTACCCTGCCTTCCGGTGAGAAGATTTGGCTCTCCTCGGTTTTGGACGCAGAGAAGTTTATCCGGGAACATACGCCAATCCCCCGTACAGGTTAGAGTGCCTTGTCATTGTGTGTTAGGGTCTGCTCATGGAATTGAATCCATACTATACCATAACGGGTGAAACCGTATTGAACGGTCTCAACAAGGGCTACCGATCATGTAAGATGCTGTGGAGGGCGGTCTGAGCTCTCAGTTAGTCACTTTCATTCTGGCTGTGTTCAGAGCGATGCCTATTTGGGATGCCTTCCAGGTTTGATCATTGACACTTTCGGATGAATATACTTATATTCCCCCATTTTTTTTGTTTTGTTTCGTTATTTATTTTTCAATTCTTACATTTATTGTTATTACAATATCATTTATTTATTGCTTGCAGGGGACTGGGGGTGATGGTTGGGAAGGGGCAGACACAGACACCTGGATAGCAAGTTGATGTTTTGTGCGTTCTGCCTTTGTTTTAGCCGAGGGCCGCTCTCCCGATTAGATCCCCACCAGCCCGCTGTAGTGTCTGTGTAGGTGTGCGTACATATAATTATTATTTGTACTTTATAATTATTTTCTCTTAGCATTTTACTATTATGTATGTGTATATTTTAAATTAGTGTAGATTATTACTCTGGGGCATGAATGTTTGTATGTATGTGTATGTATGTGTATATATGCATATGTATATAGGTATGGGTGTGTGTGTGTGTATATGTGTATATATATATGTTTTAAATATATACTTTTATATGTATTTTTTGGGGGTGTGTATGTGTATGTACGTATGTATGTATGTGTGTATGTATATGTGTATGTGTGTGTATGTATGTATCAATTTGTAAGTCGCTCTGGATAAGAGCGTCTGCTAAATGACTTAAATGTAAATGTAAATATATATATGTATGTGTATGTATATGTGTATGTGTATATATGTATGTGTGTATATATATAACCTTTTTATTTATTTATTTTCTGACTGGGGGGTACTTTTAATTTAGAAAAATTCTTGTTTCCGATCTAACCCACAATATGTAAATGTACTGCTGTCTATGTCGGTTGCGGATGGTTCATGTTTAGACCGGCAATGCTTAGCAATATAATCTTGTGATGCTATATCTTGCTTATCTCAGGGATTGACCCAAGATGACGCTTAAGTGCGCAATATGTTTAAGTTGCAACTTATTCTCTTTAGGTTTATTAGATGCTAATTGAACACTTATTCGCGGGAGCCTCCTCAGTTCATATGTTAGTAGAAGTTCTAGGATAGTGAGAGGTGAACGTATAGTTGGGATTTTATTTTTGTTTTACCTCTTGTTCGAGGTCGCGCCGTGCTTTTTTGGCATCGGCCAGACAATGTGTTTATTATTTTTATTTTTATATTTTTTTCTCCTATTTGTGTATGCCTGTTAAAGGTGGGCTGATCGGGGGGGTAAATAGTGGGGAAAGTAGGGGAACCGGGTGGGAAGTAAAGGTGCTTGCAGGGGGGAAGGGGCTGGCTGGATACTGCTCGGGTGTAGCTGCTACATATGCTGATCGTGATGGTTTGGTGCGCTTTCTTACCTTTTTATTGAGTTACATGTTATGCAGGCCACCATAGGAACTACAAATGAGAGGGGGGCGGGGCTCACATTCACTTCCTGGAATGTCAAGGGTTTAAACGAACCAATTAAGAGAGGCAAGGTCCTAGCCCACTTGAAAGCACTCTCGTCTGATATTATATTTTTGCAAGAAACCCATCTGAAAAAGAATTCTCATAGCAGACTTAAATGTAGGTGGGTGGGGCAAGTGTATCACTCTAACTTCTCCGCCAAAACGAGAGGCACAGCGATTCTGGTACGGAAAGGAATTCCCTTTCTACATAAAACCACTATTGTGGATAAAGAGGGTCGTTATGTGATCGTAATAGGAGAGATCCACTCTACTTCTGTAACTCTACTAAATATCTATGGGCCAAACATTGATAACCCCTCTTTTTTCAAAAGAGTCCTTGCCCTGATTCCAGATATCTCCCATACTAACCTGATCATTGGAGGGGACCTTAACTGTGTGCTAGACCAATATTTGGACAGATCCTCTACCCGGCGAACCCCCACCTCCTATTCAAGTGAATTCTTGAATACCTACATAAAGAATTCTAACTTATTTGATATATGGAGGATCACTAACCCTACGGGTAGGGAATACTCCTTTTACTCTCATGTTCACAATGTTTATACTCGAATTGACTACTTTTTGGTTGATGCTAAACTACTCCCCTATACCTGTAATGTGAAGTATCATGATATTATAATCTCGGACCACAGTCCACTCACCTTCTCCCTGAGATTGGGTGACATCGTACCAAACGAGAGGGTCTGGAGGTTAAATCCTCAGCTCCTCACAGAACCAACATTCTGTGAACATCTTAAAGACCAAATTACATTTTTCTTTGATACCAACGACAACACAGAGACTTCCCCAACATTACTGTGGGAAACACTTAAGGCTTATTTGAGAGGCTGTATCATCTCCTATCAGACTGCCAGGAGTAGGCAAAACAGGGGAAAATTGGTAGAACTGGAGGGACAAATTCACTTACTGGATAGGGAGAATGCTAGACATCCATCTATGGAGAAACATAAAAAAATTACCTCTTTAAAATTTGAATATAATCAGATTCTCTCAGCTAAAATTGCTAAATCTTTTCTCTACGCCAAGCAAAAATATTTTGAGTTTGGTGACAAACCACACAAATTACTCGCCAGACATCTTCGAAAAAATGTGAGTGACCGAATGATTCACAAAGTTAAATCTGCATCTGGGGAATTACTCTCTTCCCCCAAAGACATCAATGACAGATTCCGTCAGTTTTATGAGACTCTATATACATCTAAAGCAGATCCTAACCCCTTAATTATGCAAAACTTTTTGGAGGACTGTAATCTTCCTGCCCTGAACCAGGAAGATTCTAACTTCCTGAATAAGGAAATATCTCTTGAAGAAATTCGAGAAACAATTAAAACTCTAAAGAGTGGCAAGACCCCGGGCCCAGATGGATACCCTGGTGAATTCTATAAAACATTCAGCAACGGGCCTCCCGGGTGGCGCAGTGGTCTAGGGCACTGCATCGCAGTGCTAACTGCGCCACCAGAGTCTCTGGGTTCGCGCCCAGGCTCTGTCGCAGCCGGCCGCGACTGGGAGGTCCGTGGGGCGACGCACAATTGGGCTAGCGTCGTCCGGGTTAGGGTGGGTTTGGCCGGTAGGGATATCCTTGTCTCATCGCGCTCCAGCGACTCCTGTGGCGGGCCGGGCGCAGTGCGTGCTAACCAAGGGGGCCAGGTGCACGGTGTTTCCTCCGACACATTGGTGCGGCTGGCTTCCGGGTTGGAGGCGCGCTGTGTTAAAGAAGCAGTGCGGCTTGGTTGGGTTGTGCTTCGGAGGACGCATGGCTTTCGACCTTCGTCTCTCCCGAGCCCGTACGGGAGTTGTAGCGATGAGACAAGATAGTAATTACTAGCGATTGGATACCACGAAAATTGGGGAGAAAAGGGGAGAAAATTTTAAAAAAATAAAAAATAAAAAAAAAACATTCAGCAACATGCTCTCTCCCTACCTGCACAAAATGTTGGTTCAGGCCAAGGAGGATGGAGCTCTCCCATCTACTTTGGATGAAGCATTCATTACAGTTATACATAAGAAGGGTAAAGATCCGGAAGAGGTAGGGTCATACAGACCAATATCCCTCCTTAATACAGACCAAAAGATTTTAGCAAAAACCCTGGCTAACAGGCTTAGCACTTTAATTGGAAAATTGGTCCATTCGGACCAGACCGGCTTTATCCCGAACAGAAACTCATTCTTCAATCTCAGGCGCCTCTTCAACATTATGTATTCTCAGAGGTTACCAAACGTGGACCTTGCCGTTATATCTCTTGACGCCGAGAAGGCTTTTGACCAAGTTGAGTGGTCCTATCTATTCAAAGTCCTACAGAAATTTAATATTGGAGATGGGTTCATAAATTGGATCCAGCTTTTATATAGGAACCCCTGTGCGAGAATACTCACTAACCAATCATTGTCGCCCCGATTTAACCTCTACAGAGGGACAAGGCAGGGTTGTGCGCTGTCGCCTATGCTCTTCGCCCTAATCATTGAACCTCTCGCTCAGGCGATTAGATCCGATGCAGCAATACACGGCTATAATACTAAAGATACTCTAAATAAGATTCCCCTATACGCAGATGACATTCTCCTCTATGTAACAGAACCCCAAGCTAGTATTCCAGCTATTCTTGATGTGATTAATTTGTTTGGTACCTTCTCGGGATACAGAATAAATTGGAACAAGAGTGAATTAATGCCCATACGGTTACAAAACACCTCCTGGCTAGAACATCTTCCAGTTAGGTCAATTTTTCTGAAGATAACTTATCTAGGAATTGTAGTTACCAAACAATACTCCTTACTATTTAAAGAGAATTTCCCCTCTCTGATGCAGAAACTCAAGACAAACATACAATTTTGGAGAACTCTCCCAATTTCTCTGCTCGGAAGAATTAATGCCATTAAAATGGTCTTCCTCCCACAACTGCTCTACCTATACCAGAACATCCCAGTATTCATACCTAAATCCTTTCATAAACAACTGGACTCAATTATCAATCCTTTCATCTGGGATTATAAAACACACAGGTAAAAAACACCTCTGCAAATCCAAAATGGAAGGAGGATTGTCTCTCCCAAATTTTATGTTTTATTACTGGGCCGCTAACCTCCGCGCTGTTACGTTTTTGCTGGATGACGCACGTCCGTCACCCAGCTGGCTTAGTATGGAGCGGGAGGAGTGTCACCCCTTCTCTATTGGTGCTGTGATTTTGTCGCCTGTCAATCTGGAGAGGTCACTTTATCGTAACAATCCTATTATACATAGCACAGTCCGAATCTGGAAGCAAATTAAAACCCACTTTGAGCTTAGACCAATGTCATTCATGCTCCCTGTTGCCAGGAACCCCTCCTTTGCCCCCTCTAACCTTGATAACACCTTTGAGCAATGGGGAGAGTTGGGGATAAGTACCATATGGGATTTATATATAGAAGGGACCTTTGCTTCCTTTGAGTTGCTGAGGGAAATTTATAATCTTCCCAGAAGTAACTTTTTCAGATACCTACAAATCAGAGACTGTTAGAAAACACCTCCCAACATTTGGGAACGCTAAGCCTTCCATGTTTGACGGATGCATAAAAACATCCCCCACCTCAGACAAACTGATATCTCGTTTATATGATGCTTTTCAATCGGTTAGCACACCTTCTACAGATGCCATTAAGGCAAAATGGGAGGAAGAACTAGGGACTGACATTTCGGTGGCAGACTGGGAAGATAGCTTGGAGTATATCCACACCTGCTCCATTAACTCCAGACATCGTCTCATACAATTCAAGGTATTACACAGATTACACTATTCCAAAACCAAACTGCATAGGATATTTCCTGATACATCCCCTATGTGTGATAAATGTCAGGCTGCACAGGGTACACTACTCCACTGCTTTGCCCTATGCTCTAGCTTGTATGGTTACTGGTGTGGAATTTTTAGGATCCTCTCTGAAGTTCTGGAGACTTCAATTGACCCAGACCCGCTTCTGATAATCCTGGGAGTGTCTGATTCCCTAAACGGATTAACCAACCCTCAAAAACAACTCATCTCTTACAGTCTCATTACGGCAAAAAAACTAATCTTGTTGTTTTGGAAAAAGAGGGAAGCGCCCACTACCAAATTATGGCTCAGCGAATTGGCAAACACTGTACACTTAGAAAGGATTAGATATATTCTGAACAATAAATTATCAACATTTGATCAAATCTGGCAGCCTTTCCTCTCTTACTTGGACCATTCGGCGCTGTGAATTTGTACTTTTTAACGCACTCTCAATAGTAATATTTTAATCCACCTTTGGGCAGCATGTGCTGGCACCGCCACCCGAGCAGTCGGGATGGGAATAAGGGGAAGGGATAAAGCGGGGGAGGGATAAAGGGGGGGAATAAATGGGGGGTGACACCGACCCTCTTTCTTTCTACATGTCCCTGTTCTGTATGTCTTGTTTTGTAATATTTGTTTTGTACCCAGAACTCTGGGTCTTTTTGTTTCTGTCTGCTCTTTTATGTTTAGATAATTGTATACCTGCCTTTTATACCTATACACCATTCCTGTGTGTGTTCAATAAAAAATATTTGAACGAAAGTCACTGAGCTCTTCAGTAAGGCCATTCTACTGCCAATGTTTGTCTATGGAGATTACATGGCTCTATGCTCGATACACCTATCAGCAACAGGCTGAAATAAAACCGAATCCACTAATTTGAAGGGGTGTCCACATACACTACATGGCCAAAAGTAGATGTAAAGTTAATGACTGTGACGTGTGTCTCTTGGTTGACAGATATTAAGGTTAGCTAGCAGATAGGGTGAGCTCGCAGGTATTGCGGTTAGCTCGCCGGTATTGCGGTTAGCTCGCAGGTATTGCGGTTAGCTCGCCGGTATTGCGGTTAGCTCGCCGGTATTGCGGTTAGCTCGCAGGTATTGCGGTTAGCTCGCCGGTATTGCGGTTAGCTCGCCGGTATTGCGGTTAGCTCGCCGGTATTGCGGTTAGCTCGCCGGTATTGCGGTTAGCTCGCCGGTATTGCGGTTAGCTCGCCGGTATTGCGGTTAGCTCGCAGGTGGGTCGTGCTGCAGGGGATGAGGGCTGTGTTTTATGTTTGTAGTGTCTGAACTAAAGACAACGCTATATAGGGAATAGGGTGTGAGTTATGGCACAGACATAACAGGAGGGTCTTCAGGGAGGGATAGCACTATGTCCTCTACCAGTCTCCTGACCCACCAACCCCTCTACTATTACAATGATCATGTTCAATGGCAGACAAAAGGAACTAAGGCTTTGTCCTACATGGCACCCTACTCTCTAGTCAGTGCACTACTTTCGACCCAGAACCATGGGGCAATAGAGTGCCGTTTTTTAGGCCCTCACCCTAAATCTGACATACAGGGTGTTTTCCCACCTCCTGATGGACAACGATGCTTATCTGTCTATATTTGATGCTCTCAGTAATAACATACCGTAGTTGGGCAATGACTCCCACCCATGGACAAGGACAGATGCATTGGGAATCCTACTGTCTCTGCCATTTTAACTAAAAGCCCCCCCCCCCCCCCCCCCCCCCCCAAACCATTTTTATGGATGGACTACCTAGACATGAAAGAACCATGGAGAATAAATAGTAATTTAATAAATGGTCTACTGTACGGTGGGCTTTAAGCAAGAGAAAATAGAACTGTGAGAAGGGCAGTGTTGTAATACAGGCCCCCCTACTTCCATCCCCTCTGTAAATGGACAACAAAAAAGAAGTATTCCTTTGAACAGGGTTTTTCTTCCAATTACCTGAAAGTCTAAATCTTGTTAAGAGGCTCTATTGTCACTCAGACGAAGCATGAATAGGGGATTTTTGAAGAAGTGTATTAAGTCGTGATAAGTGACAGATAATTGGTAGATAAGTAAAGCATCAATATATAGGGGGTACCACTAGGAGACGTGATAAATGACAGGTAGATAATAGCTAGCCCACTAGGAGACATGATAAATGACAGGTAGATAATAGCTAGCCCACTAGGAGACGTGATAAATGACAGGTAGATAATAGCTAGCCCACTAGGAGACATGATAAATGACAGGTAGATAATAGCTAGCCCACTAGGAGACGTGATAAATGACAGGTAGATAATAGCTAGCCCACTAGGAGACGTGATAAATGACAGATAGATAATAGCTAGCCCACTTGGAGACGTGATAAATGACAGGTAGATAATAGCTAGCCCACTAGGAGACGTGATAAATGACAGGTAGCTAGCCCACTAGGAGACATGATAAATGACAGGTAGATAATAGCTAGCCCACTAGGAGACATGATAAATGACAGGTAGATAATAGCTAGCCCACTTGGAGACATGATAAATGACAGGTAGATAATAGCTAGCCCACTAGGAGACGTGATAAATGACAGGTAGATAATAGCTAGCCCACTAGGAGACATGATAAATGACAGGTAGATAATAGCTAGCCCACTAGGAGACATGATAAATGACAGGTAGATAATAGCTAGCCCACTAGGAGACATGATAAATGACAGGTAGATAATAGCTAGCCCACTAGGAGACGTGATAAATGACGGGTAGATAATAGCTAGCCCACTAGGAGACGTGATAAATGACAGGTAGATAATAGCTAGCCCACTAGGAGACATGATAAATGACAGGTAGATAATAGCTAGCCCACTAGCAGACGTGATAAATGACAGGTAGATAATAGCTAGCCCACTAGGAGACGTGATAAATGACAGGTAGATAATAGCTAGCCCACTAGGAGACGTGATAAATGACAGGTAGATAATAGCTAGCCCACTAGGAGACATGATAAATGACAGGTAGATAATAGCTAGCCCACTAGGAGACATGATAAATGACAGGTAGATAATAGCTAGCCCACTAGCAGACATGATAAATGACAGGTAGATAATAGCTAGCCCACTAGGAGACGTGATAAATGACAGGTAGATAATAGCTAGCCCACTAGCAGACGTGATAAATGACAGGTAGATAATAGCTAGCCCACTAGCAGACATGATAAATGACAGGTAGATAATAGCTAGCCCACTAGGAGACGTGATAAATGACAGGTAGATAATAGCTAGCCCACTAGCAGACATGATAAATGACAGGTAGATAATAGCTAGCCCACTAGGAGACGTGATAAATGACAGGTAGATAATAGCTAGCCCACTAGCAGACATGATAAATGACAGGTAGATAATAGCTAGCCCACTAGGAGACATGATAAATGACAGGTAGATAATAGCTAGCCCACTAGGAGACGTGATAAATGACAGGTAGATAATAGCTAGCCCACTAGGAGACATGATAAATGACAGGTAGATAATAGCTAGCCCACTAGGAGACATGATAAATGACAGGTAGATAATAGCTAGCCCACTAGGAGACGTGATAAATGAACGATTTATTTCTCGCTACATGCTTCAACACTCAGTGGTTCTGTGAGCTTTTGTGGTCTACCACTTTGTGGCTGAGCCATTGTTGCTCCCAGACATTTCCACTCCACAATAACAGCACTTACAGTTGACCGGGGCAGCTCTAGCAGGGCAGGAAAAAATAAATTATATATATATACACACACACACACACACCAAAGTATGTGGACACCCCTTCAAATTAGTCAAGTGGGTGACAGGTGTATAAAAATTGAGCACACTGCCATGCAATCTCCATAGACAAACATTGGCAGTAGAATGGCCTTACTGAAGAGCTCAGTGACTTTCAATGTGGCATTGTCATAGGAGGCCACCTTTCTAACAAGTCAGTTGGTCATATTTTGCGTAGTTAAATATTTAGAAAAATAATAATAATTGTGTTGTATATGCACACACTATTCCCCAATACAAATAGATTACCCATCTACGTTTCTCTTCTCTGATGAGAGGGACTCCGTCACAATGGCTGCATAGTATTCTATTATTCAACAGAATTCGGTAGCCTGTTTCTGGTTGGAACCCTGTCTCTTTGGAAGCCGTTCTCTCCCTGGCAGCTCCACCTGATCTACTGGGGCCAGAGGGAACGGCAGGCAGTACAACAGGGCTTTGATTCAATCTGATAGCGGGATATAGACATTGGGTCATTTTTCTGATTGAGCAGACTTTTGCAGCATTTAGTGCGTGAATGTGATCTCCTCCACCGAGGCCTTTTGAAGCCGCAATGTCTGTAACCTACCATCTGAGTCCCGGCCCAGTGAGTCCCCCCCCCCCCCCCCGACAGGAAGCAACAGCTTGTCAATATAGCTAGAGGTCAGAGGTGTCTGTAGAGGTATAAACCTGAGGTCACAGTCCCCACTGACCCCTCAGAGAGAAGTTACAGACGATCAGAGACACCTCCAAGCCATTCTGACCACCATAACTTTAAAACAAACAATTCCTTATTTTATTTTTAAGGAAGTTATTTAGAAAAATGTTTTAGTTTGTGTAATTAGATGTGGAGCTTTACATGTGGAGGACCACTGTGTTTTGTATGTAAATAAAGATACAACAAATACGATTTCTCCTTCTAAACTTCTACACGGTGACTACTTATCTCACATGTCCTCTGTCGCCCCCTGTAGGTGACGGTGAAGATGTATAAACGTGGAGCTCCAGGTTGGCTGGGAAAGCCCCTGACGTCCACCAGCACCATCCCCCACAACACACACGTCATCTTCCGGATCAACGGAGAGGAAACGGACGCCAGGATCCCCGCTAACACCATCCAAAGCATCACACTCAGCATATGACCTTTAACCCTGGTTACGGCCCAGCAGGCACCCTATATAGTACACTACATTTAGTGCGCTGGTATATGGAGTAGGGTGCCATTTTGGGATCCATCACAGACAGTGGATCTGTATGAGAAACTAGCCTGTTCTTCACGGTCTGCAGGTTTTAGGTGTGTGTGTGTGTGCGCAGTTTTCTAAACTACCAGGTTAGGTATCTGTTGAATCAGACTCTCTTATTTAAACTAATTTACCCAACTAGTTTTTTGGCCCTTAAGACCAGAAGGATGAAAGGAATTGTTGGTAACTGAAGACCCCTGTAGTGAGACTTCAGGGACCTCCTTCTATACTAGCTATCACACCACAATGACTATATATACCTGCTGTTTCTAGTTATGTATACGAGTAACTTTTTATCACATAGATCACTTAGTTGTGCTACACAGCATCCTGCAGGCTACCAAACATCCCTCAACCACAGCTACACGACATCCTGCAGGCTACCAAACATCCCTCAACCACAGCTACACAGCATCCTGCAGGCTACCAAACATCCCTCAACCACAGCTACACAGCATCCTGCAGGCTACCAAACATCCCTCAACCACAGCTACACAGCATCCTGCAGGCTACCAAACATCCCTCAACCACAGCTACACAGCATCCTGCAGGCTACCAAACATCCCTCAACCACAGCTACACAGCATCCTGCAGGCTACCAAACATCCCTCAACCACAGCTACACAGCATCCTGCAGGCTACCAAACATCCCTCAACCACAGCTACACAGCATCCTGCAGGCTACCAAACATCCCTCAACCATGACATCCTACAGGCTACCAAACATCCCTCAACCACAGCTACACAGCATCCTGCAGGCTACCAAACATCCCTCAACCACAGCTACACAGCATCCTGCAGGCTACCAAACATCCCTCAACCACAGCTACACAGCATCCTGCAGGCTACCAAACATCCCTCAACCACAGCTACACAGCATCCTGCAGGCTACCAAACATCCCTCAACCACAGCTACACGACATCCTGCAGGCTACCAAACATCCCTCAACCACAGCTACACAGCATCCTGCAGGCTACCAAACATCCCTCAACCACAGCATCCTGCAGGCTACCAAACATCCCTCAACCACAGCATCCTGCAGGCTACCAAACATCCCTCAACCACAGCTACACAGCATCCTGCAGGCTACCAAACATCCCTCAACCACAGCTACACGACATCCTGCAGGCTACCAAACATCCCTCAACCACAGCATCCTGCAGGCTACCAAACATCCCTCAACCACAGCATCCTGCAGGCTACCAAACATCCCTCAACCACAGCTACACGGCATCCTGCAGGCTACCAAACATCCCTCAACCACAGCTACACAGCATCCTGCAGGCTACCAAACATCCCTCAACCACAGCTACACAGCATCCTGCAGGCTACCAAACATCCCTCAACCACAGCTACACGGCATCCTGCAGGCTACCAAACATCCCTCAACCACAGCTACACAGCATCCTGCAGGCTACCAAACATCCCTCAACCACAGCTACACGACATCCTGCAGGCTACCAAACATCCCTCAACCACAGCATCCTGCAGGCTACCAAACATCCCTCAACCACAGCTACACGACATCCTGCAGGCTACCAAACATCCCTCAACCACAGCTACACGACATCCTGCAGGCTACCAAACATCCCTCAACCACAGCATCCTGCAGGCTACCAAACATCCCTCAACCACAGCTACACAGCATCCTGCAGGCTACCAAACATCCCTCAACCACAGCTACACAGCATCCTGCAGGCTACCAAACATCCCTCAACCACAGCTACACGGCATCCTGCAGGCTACCAAACATCCCTCAACCACAGCTACACAGCATCCTGCAGGCTACCAAACATCCCTCAACCACAGCTACACGACATCCTGCAGGCTACCAAACATCCCTCAACCACAGAGCATCCTGCAGGCTACCAAACATCCCTCAACCACAGCTACACGACATCCTGCAGGCTACCAAACATCCCTCAACCACAGCTACACGACATCCTGCAGGCTACCAAACATCCCTCAACCACAGAGCATCCTGCAGGCTACCAAACATCCCTCAACCACAGAGCATCCTGCAGGCTACCAAACATCCCTCAACCACAGCTCCACTTGTCACCCTGTAGTCAAACCATTGTTATGCTGATAAATCTGTTTCATAAATCAGCACTTAGCCTCATGTAAACTCTCCGGTTCACACGCCGACTCGCCTTGTTCCATCCGCGGTGGCCTGTCATACTCAACGACACTATTATGTTAATGAAGATGTTTCAGAAACAATTAGCCTGATTAACTTGCTCTTGTTTTGAATGATAATTCTAGTGTCTGGCCCCCTGCCGCTAACGTAGACATTAACGAGCCGTTATGTCAGTTGGTTTGATTGTGTCACCACTACACGGTTCATCTGCGGAGTGTGTACCTAACGTGCTAATTGTTACAGTTAAAAACCGCTGGCCCCTTAGTGTTAATGAGGGCTGGGGACGTTACCTGTATTACTGACTGGCCCCTTAGTGTTGAGGGCTGGGTAGGTTACCTGTATTACTGACTGGCCCCTTAGTGTTGAGGGCTGGGGAGGTTACCTGTATTACTGACTGGCCCCTTAGTGTTGAGGGCTGGGTAGGTTACCTGTATTACTGACTGGCCCCTTAGTGTTGAGGGCTGGGTAGGTTACCTGTATTACTGACTGGCCCCTTAGTGTTAATGAGGGCTGGGGAGGTTACCTGTATTACTGACTGGCCCCTTAGTGTTAATGAGAGCTGGGGACGTTACCTGTATTACTGACTGGCCCCTTAGTGTTAATGAGGGCTGGGGACGTTACCTGTATTACTGACTGGCCCCTTAGTGTTAATGAGGGCTGGGGAGGTTACCTGTATTACTGACTGGCCCCTTAGTGTTAATGAGGGCTGGGGACGTTACCTGTATTACTGACTGGCCCCTTAGTGTTGAGGGCTGGGTAGGTTACCTGTATTACTGACTGGCCCCTTAGTGTTAATGAGGGCTGGGGAGGTTACCTGTATTACTGACTGGCCCCTTAGTGTTAATGAGGGCTGGGGACGTTACCTGTATTACTGACTGGCCCCTTAGTGTTAATGAGGGCTGGGGACGTTACCTGTATTACTGACTGGCCCCTTAGTGTTGAGGGCTGGGGAGGTTACCTGTATTACTGACTGGCCCCTTAGTGTTGAGGGCTGGGGACGTTACCTGTATTACTGACTGGCCCCTTAGTGTTGAGGGCTGGGGACGTTACCTGTATTACTGACTGGCCCCTTAGTGTTAATGAGGGCTGGGGAGGTTACCTGTATTACTGACTGGCCCTTAGTGTTGAGGTCTGGGTAGGTTACCTGTATTACTGACTGGCCCCTTAGTGTTGAGGGCTGGGGACGTTACCTGTATTACTGACTGGCCCCTTAGTGTTGAGGGCTGGGTAGGTTACCTGTATTACTGACTGGGCCCTTAGTGTTAATGAGGGCTGGGGAGGTTACCTGTATTACTGACTGGCCCCTTAGTGTTAATGAGGGCTGGGGAGGTTACCTGTATTACTGACTGGCCCCTTAGTGTTAATGAGGGCTGGGGAGGTTACCTGTATTACTGACTGGACCCTTAGTGTTGAGGGCTGGGGAGGTTACCTGTATTACTGACTGGCCCTTAGTGTTAATGAGGGCTGGGGAGGTTACCTGTATTACTGACTGGCCCCTTAGTGTTGAGGGCTGGGGAGGTTACCTGTATTACTGACTGGCCCCTTAGTGTTAATGAGGGCTGGGGACGTTACCTGTATTACTGACTGGCCCCTTAGTGTTGAGGGCTGGGGAGGTTACCTGTATTACTGACTGGCCCTTAGTGTTAATGAGGGCTGGGTAGGTTACCGGTATTACTGACTGGCCCCTTTAGTGTTAATGAGGGCTGGGTAGGTTACCTGTATTACTGACTGGCCCCTTTAGTGTTAATGAGAGCTGGGGAACTTATCTGTGTTACTGGCTGTGTGGGTTGGACGGCTACTGGCTGTGTGGGTTGGACGGCTACTGGCTGTGTGGGTTGGACGGCTACTGGCGGTGTTGGTTGGACGCTACTGGCGGTGTTGGGTTGGACGGCTACTGGCGGTGTTGGGTTGGACGGCTACTGGCGGTGTTGGTTGGACGGCTACTGGCGGTGTTGGTTGGACGGCTACTGGCGGTGTTGGTTGGACGGCTACTGGCGGTGTTGGTTGGACGGCTACTGGCGGTGTTGGTTGGACGGCTACCTGGCGGTGTTGGTTGGACGGCTACTGGCGGTGTTGGTTGGACGGCTACTGGCGGTGTTGGTTGGACGGCTACTGGCGGTGTTGGTTGGACGGCTACCTGGCGGTGTTGGTTGGACGGCTACTGGCGGTGTTGGTTGGACGGCTACTGGCGGTGTTGGTTGGACGGCTACTGGCGGTGTTGGTTGGACGGCTACTGGCGGTGTTGGTTGGACGGCTACTGGCGGTGTTGGTTGGACGGCTACTGGCGGTGTTGGTTGGACGGCTACTGGCGGTGTTGGTTGGACGGCTACTGGCGGTGTTGGTTGGACGGCTACTGGCGGTGTTGGTTGGACGGCTACTGGCGGTGTTGGTTGGACGGCGAGTGATAAGGTCTGTTTTTCCTGAGTTTCTGTAATTTTGTTTTTTTATTAATACCCTCTTCTCTCTGGCAAGAGGATCTTCAAGAGCTCACGTGTTCAGACCAAACCTGGGTTCAAATACTATTTAAAATCATTTTCAGTACTTTAGCTGTACTTGATTGAGCTTGCCTGTTTCAATAGAAAAGTCCCAAAAGTACAAACCTGGCACTCCAGGCAGGCTTAAGTAAACGCTTGAAGTATTTTTGAAAGATTGCAAATAGTATTTGAACCCAGGTCTGGTTCGGCCAGGCTGCCCGGTACCATTTAATTTACCAGCTTTTAGTTTGTGTTCTCATCAGTAGCACTACCTGTCACTCCACTGCTTTGCTTAACAGCTAGCAATTGTATTTACTGTGTCTGGCGTTGGGTCTAAATTAAGTTATTTCTACCAGGATATCAGTGCCTTGAGCTAATTCAGGAGGGAAATCTCTGTGGCATCTCGCTGACTAGCATCTCTCTACCTGAAACGACCACCAGACTCGACTCAAGCTCCTCCCTTTTATAAAAGGTCTGTTTTTCTCCATGTGCCTGGGGGGGGTTAGGATGTGTGTTGGGGGTGGAAGCACTGAGCAGTACTACCCCGTGGATATGTAATACCTCGTCTCTATTCTCAGTGAAACCGGGGTTGCCTTGGGGCAGCCATTTTTTTTTTCCCAAGACATTGTTCATTGATTTGTGTGTTGTGTTTTGTTTTATACCTATGGGCGTGCATTCAGAATGGATGTTGTCTTGTGTTTTAATGTGTAACTATACCCACGTCTCACTTTTCCGAATGTGTCGTTGGACTTGATATATGTTCTCCTACTCGGGCCGATTCAATGGCGTGTTCTCAGGAAAATGTATATTTTTTGAGACGCTGTCCTCCAACTAGTTATACAGAGACAGTAGACCTGCTGTGGGACTCTAAACGTAGATCTACAGTAGGTTTACAGATTATTCTGAACATTTTGAAAACAGTCTTGACAAGACTACAAGCACCTATACCATTTGTATTCAAAGGCATAATTAAGCCATATTCTGCATGCTTATTTTACCATTTATATATATATATTTTTTTTTTATAGAAATCTTTTAGTGATTTTTTTTTAATTAAATGATCTTTTCAAATATTTGTACTACTTGATGTTTTTAAAAAAATAAAATGGTGTGAAAAATATAATCTTGGTTGTGTACTTGTTGTGTATCCTGAAGTCTCTCTCTCTCGGTACGTGCACGTCTCTGCATCACAACGACACTGAACAACAATATAAAACGCAACATGTGAAGTGTTGCTCCCGTGTTTCATGAGCTGAAATAAAAAGATCGCAGAAATGTTCCAGACGGGCAAAATGTTTATTTCTCTCAAATGTTTTGCACGAATTTGTTTACATCACTGTTTTGTGAGTATTTCTCCTTTGCCTAGATAATCCATCCACCTGACAGGTGTGGCATATCAAGAAGCTGATTGAACAGCATGATCATTACACAGGTGCACCTTGTGCTGGGGGACAATAAAAGGCCACTCTAAAATGTGCAGTTTTGTCACACAACACAATGCCACAGATGTCTCAAGTTGAGGGAGTGTGCAATTGGCATGCTGACTACAGGAATGTCCACCAGAGCATTTAATGTTAATTTCTCTACTATAAGCTACCTCCAATGTCATTTTAGAGAATTTGGCAGTACGTCCAACCGGCCTCACAACCCCAGACCACGTGTAACCACGCCAGCCCAGGACCTCCACATCCGGCTTCTTCACCTGTGGGATCGTCTGAGACCAGCCAACTGACTGCAGTCTGGCGCCGTAACCAACTTTTGTTGGCAAATGCTCACCTGGCATGCTGAAGTGTGCTCTTCACGGATGAATCCCGTTTTCAGTTGTGTGGACCAGCAGTTTGCTGATGTCAACAATGTGAACAGGGTGCCCCATGGTGGCGGGGTTATAGTATGGACAGGCATAAGCTACGGACAACGAACACAATTACATTTTATTGATGGCAATTTGAATGCACAGGGGATACTGTGGCGAGATCCTGAGGCCCATTATCGTGCCATTCGTCAGTCGCCATTACCTCGTTTCAGCATGATAATGCACGGCCCCATGTCACAAGGATCTGTACACAATTCCTGGAAGCTGAAAATGTCCCAGTTCTTCCATGGCCTGCATACTCACCAGACATGACACCCATTGAGCATGTTTGGGATGCTCTGGATCGACGTGTACGACAGCGTGGTTCCAGTTCCTGCCAATATCCAGCAACTTCGGACAGCCGTTAAAGAGGACTGGGACAACATTCCACAGGCCACAATCAACAGCCTGATCAACTCTATGTGAAGGAGATGTGTCACGCTGCATGAGGCAAATGGTCACACCAGATACTGACTGGTTTTCTAATCCACACTCCTACCTTTTTTTTAAGGTATCTGTGACCAACCGATGCTTATCTGTATTCCCAGCAATGGTGTAAAGTACTATAGTAAAAATACATTAAAGTACTACTTAAGTGGTTTTTCGGGGTATCCGAATTTTACTTTACTATTTATATTTTGACTACTTTTACTTCATTACATTCCTCAAGAAAATTATGTACTTTTAATCCATACATTTAACCTGACAATCCGTACTGCCTCTGATCTGCCGGAATTGTGTTGGTGTGCCTCTGGCTAGCCGTAAATTTAATAACAAGAAAATGCTGCCTTCTGGTTTGCTTAATAGAAGGAATGATAAATGATTTATACTTACATGTACTTTTGATACTAAATATATTTAAAACCAAATACTTTCAACAGTCTATTCTCTAGTAGTATTTTACTGGGTGACTTTTACTTGAGTAATTTTCTTTTAAGGTATCTATACTTTACCCAAGTAAGACGATTGGGTATTTTTTCCACCACCCAGTCATGTGAAATCCATAGATTAGGGCCTAATCAATGTATTTAAATTGACTGATTTCCTAATATGAACTGTAACTCAGTAAAAATAAATGGTTGCTTGTATATTATTGTTATGTGTATATTATGAACCTGCATGTTTTAACATCTCTAATACAGAACCCTACTTTCCATGACATCATCTATCGCTACTTTCCATGACGTCATCTATCGCTACTTTCCATGACGTCATCTATTGCTACTTTCCATGACATCATCTATCACTACTTTCCATGACATCATCTATCGCTACTTTCCATGACATCATCTATCGCTACTTTCCATGACATCATCTATCCCTACTTTACATGACATCATCTATCACTACTTTACATGACATCATCTATCACTACTTTCCATGACATCATCTATCACAACTTTCCATGACGTCATCTATCACTACTTTCCATGACATCATCTATCACTACTTTCCATGACATCATCTATCCCTACTTTACATGACATCATCTATCACTACTTTCCATGACATCATCTATCACTACTTTCCATGACATCATCTATCACTACTTTCCATGACGTCATCTATCACTACTTTACATGACATCATCTATCACTACTTTCCATGACATCATCTATCACTACTTTCCATGACGTCATCTATCACTACTTTCCATGACATCATCTATCACTACTTTCCATGTAATCTATCACTACTTTCCATGACATCATCTATCACTACTTTCCATGTAATCTATCACTACGTTCCATGACATCATCTATCACTACTTTCCATGACATCATCTATCACTACTTTCCATGACGTCATCTATCGCTACTTTCCATGACGTCATCTATCGCTACTTTCCATGACATCATCTATCGCTACTTTCCATGACGTCATCTATCGCTACTTTCCATGACATCATCTATCGCTACTTTCCATGACGTCATCTATCGCTACTTTCCATGACGTCATCTATCACTACTTTCCATGACGTCATCTATCACTACTTTCCATGACATCATCTATCACTACTTTCCATGACATCATCTATCACTACTTTCCATGACATCATCTATCGCTACTTTCCATGACATCATCTATCACTACTTTCCATGACGTCATCTATCGCTACTTTCCATGACGTCATCTATCGCTACTTTCCATGACATCATCTATCACTACTTTCCATGACATCATCTATCGCTACTTTCCATGACATCATCTATCGCTACTTTCCATGACATCATCTATCACTACTTTCCATGACATCATCTATCACTACTTTCCATGACGTCATCTATCACTACTTTGCCACAAGGTTTCATCAAAGTATTTTTGGGGAGATAATGTATATTTATCCATCATCAGTAGTCCTTTATTCCCTTCAACAGCGTAGCCTGCGTGATGTCTGAACCATGGCGGATGGGCAGGGATTAGGAACGGATGAATGGAAGGCTGGCCACGGGTAGACAATGGGGGCTCTGTCGGCACTAGTAGTGTGGTTGTCCGTTGGGAGGAGACGGTGTGACGTTCCACACACAGTTGGGAGGGGGAAAGGGGGATGTGGTGCAGAACTCTAGGTGGAGACCAGAACACAGAACACGGTGCAACCTACAAGGTAACAAGGTCACCTGATCCAGGCTGGAATTCCATAGGAACGGCAGCAGATCAATGAGGGTTCTGTTTAAAGGGGAAATCATACAGGATATTGAGCTGAGTGCAGCGAACCCATCAAATTATACAGGCATCCTGTTGTGACTGTCTCTTTGTAATGGCTGTTTAAATTAGATTTAACATGATTTACAACTATACCTATCCCTGTTTCATTGTGTTTATTTAACCAGGATAGTCGACTCAGTAACTATGTATTTATTTAACCAGGATAGTCGACTCAGTAACTATGTATTTATTTAACCAGGACAGTCGACTCAGTAACTATGTATTTATTTAACCAGGACAGTCGACTCAGTAACTATGTATTTATTTAACCAGGATAGACGACTCAGTAACTATGTATTTATTTAACCAGGACAGTCGACTCAGTAACTATGTATTTATTTAACCAGGATAGACGACTCAGTAACTATGTATTTATTTAACCAGGACAGTCGACTCAGTAACTATGTATTTATTTAACCAGGACAGTCGACTCAGTAACTATGTATTTATTTAACCAGGATAGACGACTCAGTAACTATGTATTTATTTAACCAGGACAGTCGACTCAGTAACTATGTATTTATTTAACCAGGACAGTCCACTCAGTAACTATGTATTTATTTAACCAGGATAGACGACTCGGTAACTATGTATTTACTTAACCAGGACAGTCGACTCAGTAACTATGTATTTATTTAACCAGGACAGTCGACTCAGTAACTAGTCGACTCAGTAACTATGTATTTATTTAACCAGGACAGTCGACTCAGTAACTATGTATTTATTTAACCAGGATAGACGACTCAGTAACTATGTATTTATTTAACCAGGACAGTCGACTCAGTAACTATGTATTTATTTAACCAGGACAGTCGACTCAGTAACTATGTATTTATTTAACCAGGATAGACGACTCAGTAACTATGTATTTATTTAACCAGGACAGTCGACTCAGTAACTATGTATTTATTTAACCAGGACAGTCCACTCAGTAACTATGTATTTATTTAACCAGGATAGACGACTCGGTAACTATGTATTTATTTAACCAGGACAGTCGACTCAGTAACTATGTATTTATTTAACCAGGACAGTCGACTCAGTAACTATGTATTTATTTAACCAGGACAGTCGACTCAGTAACTATGTATTTATTTAACCAGGATAGTCGACTCAGTAACTATGTATTTATTTAACCAGGATAGACGACTCAGTAACTATGTATTTATTTAACCAGGACAGTCGACTCAGTAACTATGTATTTATTTAACCAGGACAGTCGACTCAGTAACTATGTATTTATTTAACCAGGATAGTCGACTCGGTAACTATGTATTTATTTAACCAGGACAGTCGACTCAGTAACTATGTATTTATTTAACCAGGATAGTCGACTCAGTAACTATGTATTTATTTAACCAGGACAGTCGACTCGGTAACTATGTATTTATTTAACCAGGACAGTCGACTCAGTAACTATTGCCACTGCTCTCCAGGGAGTCATGGGAGTTTGTGGTCTTTGCTTTACTGAGCTAAAATGGGAGATTTTAACAATAAAGACATTTATTTTTATTTAATTCCATTTTCCTCCAAGAGTTGCTGAACTTCCCTCTGAATTTCCCGCTCTCTACCCATTGATAGACTCAGCCCAGCTATAAGAGGCTAGCTCAGTCACCTGTAACTAATAGCACAACAAGTGGAAGGTTAAAGGTCACAACCTCAACGGTGACACCAGGCCTCTGACCCTGACCTGTATGGCTGTGACTATGGAGACCGTCCGCTGGGCTGCACAGCCAGGTGACTGCCTTGACCCGACCCTCTAAGGTGGACACTTGACCTGAGGAGATCTGGACAGACGGGACAAGGGACTCCGGGACAGACCACCTGACCTAAGGAGATCTGGACAGACGGGACAAGGGACTCCGGGACAGACCATAGAAATATATTGACTACAATAAAAAGTAATTCTATGGGACAGAGCCTTGTTAGAGCTGCCATGTGTGAAAGATAGAGAGAGAGATACAGGGGGAGTGAGAGCAGGCTGGACTGCCAGGCTGATCTACTGAATGGAGCAGGCTGGACTGCCAGGCTGATCTACTGAATGGAGCAGGCTGGACTGCCAGGCTGACCTACTGAATGGAGCAGGCTGGACTGCCAGGCTGATCTACTGAATGGAGCAGGCTGGACTGCCAGGCTGACCTACACAGTGTAATGATGTATGACCCCTGACTCATGACCGTTACACAGTGTAATGATGTATGACCCCTGACTCATGACCGTTACACAGTGTAATGATGTATGACCCCTGACTCATGACCGTTACACAGTGTAATGATGCATGACCCCTGACTCATGACTGTTACACAGTGTAATGACCCCTGACTCATGACCGTGACACAGTGTAATGATGCATGACCCCTGACTCATGACCGTTACACAGTGTAATGATGTATGACCCCTGACTCATGACCGTGACACAGTGTAATGATGTATGACCCCTGACTCATGACCGTGACACAGTGTAATGATGTATGACCCCTGACTCATGACCGTGACACAGTGTAATGATGTATGACCCCTGACTCATGACCATTACACAGTGTAATGACCCCTGACTCATGACCGTGACACAGTGTAATGATGTATGACCCCTGACTCATGACCGTTACACAGTGTAATGATGTATGACCCCTGACTCATGACCGTGACACAGTATAATGATGTATGACCCCTGACTCATGACCGTTACACAGTGTAATGATGTATGACCCCTGACTCATGACCGTGACACAGTATAATGATGTATGACCCCTGACTCATGACCGTGACACAGTGTAATGATGTATGACCCCTGACTCATGACCGTGACACAGTGTAATGATGTATGACCCCTGACTCATGACCGTGACACAGTGTAATGATGTATGACCCCTGACTCATGACCGTTACACAGTATAATGATGCATGACCCCTGACTCATGACCGTGACACAGTGTAATGATGTATGACCCCTGACTCATGACCGTTACACAGTGTAATGATGTATGACCCCTGACTCATGACCGTTACACAGTGTAATGATGTATGACCCCTGACTCATGACCGTTACACAGTGTAATGATGCATGACCCCTGACTCATGACTGTTACACAGTGTAATGACCCCTGACTCATGACCGTGACACAGTGTAATGATGCATGACCCCTGACTCATGACCGTTACACAGTGTAATGACCCCTGACTCATGACCGTGACACAGTGTAATGATGTATGACCCCTGACTCATGACCGTGACACAGTGTAATGATGTATGACCCCTGACTCATGACCGTTACACAGTGTAATGATGTATGACCCCTGACTCATGACCGTTACACAGTGTAATGATGTATGACCCCTGACTCATGACCGTTACACAGTGTAATGACCCCTGACTCATGACCGTTACACAGTGTAATGATGTATGACCCCTGACTCATGACCGTTACACAGTGTAATGATGTATGACCCCTGACTCATGACCGTTACACAGTGTAATGACCCCTGACTCATGACCGTGACACAGTGTAATGATGTAACGGCGCCGGAGAGGACGGCTGATGTTTTACGTGCTCCCAGCCAACTGTGCTTTTTGTTAGTTTTTTCACATTGTTTTTAACTCATTTTATACATAATGTTGCTGCTTTTTGTTAGTTTTTTTGCGTTGTTTGTAACTTGTTTTTTTAAAACCCATTTTATACATAATGTTGCTGCTACCGTCTCTTATCACCGAAAAGAGCTTCTGGACATCAGAACAGAGATTACTCACCTCGAACTGGAAGAAGCCTTTCCCTTAACGAGTCCGACAAGTCGGACGCAAAAGATTTACTGCTTTCCTGGGAACAGGCCCAAATCCCCGTCATTTGCGTGAAGAAAAGACGGAGAAAAACGGGGCGCAGGTTGGGCTGTTTTCTGAGAATTCGTAGGCGAGCGAGTAAACCCCCACTACCATCCGTTCTATTGGCCAATGTGCAATCATTGGAAAATAAAATCGATGACCTATGATCAAGATGATCCTACCAATGGGACATTAAAAACTGTAATATCTTATGTTTCACCGAGTCACAGCTGAATGACGACACGGATAATATAAAGCTGTCGGGATTTTCCATACACCGGCAGAACAGAGAAGGTATGTCTGGTAAGACGAGGGGTGTGTGTCTATTTGTCAATAACAGCTGGTACGCGATGTCTAATATTAAAGAACCTCAAGGTATTGCTCGCCTGAGGTAGAGTACCTTATGATAAGCTGTAGACCACACTATCTACCCAGAGAGTTCTCATCTATATTATTCGTAGCCGTCTTTTTACCACCACAAACCGATGCTGGCACTAAGACCACACTCAACCAGCTGTATAAGGCTATAAGCAAACAAGAAAATGCTCATCCAAAAGTGGCGCTCCTAGTGGCCGGGGACTTTAATTTTTATTTTATTTATTTATTTCACCTTTATTTAACCAGGTAGGCAAGTTGAGAACAAGTTCTCATTTACAATTGCGACCTGGCCAAGATAAAGCAAAGCAGTTCGACACATACAACAACACAGAGTTACACATGGAATAAAACAAACATACAGTCAATAATACAGTAGAAAAATAAGTCTATATACGATGTGAGCAAATGAGGTGAGATAAGGGAGGTAAAGGCAATAAAAAGGCCATGGTGGCGAAGTAAATACAATATAGCAAGTAAAACACTGGAATGGTAGATTTGCATTGGAAGAATGTGCAAAGTAGAGATAGAAATAATGGGGTGCAAAGTAGAGATTTAATTTGATGTATGAGCCTTGGCCGAGAAGTCTGTCTCATGTCTTTACAGACAGATATTGGTTTGTGTTTTATGAAGTTCTCCTGGTCTTTCCTTTTCCACGGTTTCCACGGTTTCCACGGTTTCCACGGTAACAGGCTGTCAGCTGACAGTTTCCTTCACTGTTTCTATACCAGCCTGGAAATCCTTTTAGGCTGTAGATTCAATCCGGACCGCAGGAAGGTCTGTGTTATAGTGCGATTGACATTCAAAAGTTCTTTCCAAGTTGAGCCGACAAAAGCCGACGTTTACTGTGAATGCGGTCTTCGCGAAAGCAGAAACATTGCCTTTAAAAAAGGTGCATAGCCCGAAAAGAGGCAATGGGATTGAATCTAGCCCTTAGTTTGGACAAGAGGATTCGGTAATGCTGAGTTTGCTGCTGTCTGAATTCAATTGTTACAAAAGTAATCTGGACAGGAAGAGTGGTTTGACCTTTGACCCCATCCAGCTCAGCCAGCTCCTGTAGACGTACCGCTGTAGTTATGACAGAGTACACAGGGTAACACCAGAGAGAGGTCAACACACTCTTTTAACTAGAATATTTTCTGAGCAGCAGGCCTGTTTGGCCCGGTGAGGGCCCTAGACAGGGAATTGTGTTGTTTCTGAGAGTCTAACCTCACAGTGAACGTTCTGTTTACTCTAGCTGGTGAAGCAGACAGAGCTTCAGGTAGAGCATCGGAAGGACTTCTACTGTGATTACTGAGCGTGTGTGTGTACACACACACACACACACACACACACACACACACACACACACACACACACACACACACACACACACACACACACACCCACCCATTATGGAGCACTGAAGTTGTCAGTACATTTATTTCTGGTATTTGACACTACTTGGAAAGTGTGGAAATAGCTGTGACTCATTAGGTCTGTAGTGAAATAGCTGTGACTCATTAAGACTGTAGTGAAATAGCTGTGACTCATTAAGACTGTAGTGAAATAGCTGTGACTCATTAGGACTGTCGTGAAATAGCTGTGACTCATTAGGACTGTAGTGAAATAGCTGTGACTCATTAGGACTGTGGTGAAATAGCTGTGACTCATTAGGACTGTAGTGAAATAGCTGTGACTCATTAGGACTGTAGTGAAATAGCTGTGACTCTTTAAGACTGTAGTGAAATAGCTGTGACTCTTTAGGGCTGTAGTGAAATAGCTGTGACTCATTAGGACTGTAGTGAAATAGCTGTGACTCATTAAGACTGTAGTGAAATAGCTGTGACTCATTAGGACTGTAGTGAAATAGCTGTGACTCTTTAAGACTGTAGTGAAATAGCTGTGACTCTTTAGGGCTGTAGTGAAATAGCTGTGACTCATTAGGACTGTAGTGAAATAGCTGTGACTCATTAGGACTGTAGTGAAATAGCTGTGACTCATTAGGACTGTAGTGAAATAGCTGTGACTCATTAGGACTGTAGTGAAATAGCTGTGACTCATTAGGACTGTAGTGAAATAGCTGTGACTCTTTAGAACTGTAGTGAAATAGCTGTGACTCTTTAGGACTGTAGTGAAATAGCTGTGACTCTTTAGAACTGTAGTGAAATAGCTGTGACTCATTAGGACTGTAGTGAAATAGCTGTGACTCTTTAGAACTGTAGTGAAATAGCTGTGACTCATTAAGATTGTAGGGTTTGGCGGATGCCAGGAGAACGCTACTTGCCCCAATAAAATATTTTACAATCCAGATGTACAAAGCTCTTAGAGACTTACCCAGAAAGACACAGCTGTAATCGCTGCCAAAGGTGATTCTAACATGTATTGAGTCAGGGGTGTGAATACTAATATAAATTAGATAGATTTCTGTATTTCATTTTCAATAAATGTGCAAACATTTCTAAAAACATGTTTTTACTTTGCCATTATGGGGTATTGTGTGTAAATGGGTGAGGGAGGAAAAAAACATATTTAATCTATTTTGAATTCAGGCTGTAACACAACACAATGTGGAATAAGTCAACGGGGTCTGAATACTTTCTGAAGGCACTGATTGATTGTTTGAAATTATTAGATAATTAAAAGTAGTAAACTGCATCATCTGGAGAAAACATTACATTTAAAAAAATGATCCAGGATAAAATCACAATAAAGGCTGAAGGCTCCGTGTTCCATGTTAGAACATAGAACTCTCCACTACAATGAGCTGAAGGCTCCGTGTTCCATGTTAGAACATAGAACTCTCCACTACAATGAGCTGAAGGCTCCGTGTTCCATGTTAGAACATAGAACTCTCCACTACAATGAGCTGAAGGCTCCGTGTTCCATGTTAGAACATAGAACTCTCCACTACAATGAGCTGAAGGCTCCGTGTTCCATGTTAGAACATAGAACTCTCCACTACAATGAGCTGAAGGCTCCGTGTTCCATGTTAGAACATAGAACTCTCCACTACAATGAGCTGAAGGCTCCGTGATCCATGTTAGAACATAGAACTCTCCACTACAATGAGCTGAAGGCTCCGTGATCCATGTTAGAACATGGAACTCTCCACTACAATGAGCTGAAGGCTCCGTGTTCCATGTTAGAACATAGAACTCTCCACTACAATGAGCTGAAGGCTCCGTGTTCCATGTTAGAACATAGAACTCTCCACTACAATGAGCTGAAGGCTCCGTGATCCATGTTAGAACATGGAACTCTCCACTACAATGAGCTGAAGGCTCCGTGTTCCATGTTAGAACATAGAACTCTCCACTACAATGAGCTGAAGGCTCCGTGTTCCATGTTAAAACATAGAACTCTCCACTACAATGAGCTGAAGGCTCCGTGTTCCATGTTAGAACATAGAACTCTCCACTACAATGAGCTGAAGGCTCCGTGTTCCATGTTAGAACATAGAACTCTCCACTAGTATGAGCTGAAGGCTCCGTGTTCCATGTTAGAACATAGAACTCTCCACTACAATGAGCTGAAGGCTCCGTGTTCCATGTTAGAACATAGAACTCTCCACTACAATGAGCTGAAGGCTCCGTGTTCCATGTTAGAACATAGAACTCTCCACTACAATGAGCTGAAGGCTCCGTGTTCCATGTTAGAACATAGAACTCTCCACTAGTATGAGCTGAAGGCTCCGTGATCCATGTTAGAACATAGAACTCTCCACTACAATGAGCTGAAGGCTCCGTGTTCCATGTTAGAACATAGAACTCTCCACTACAATGAGGTGAAGGCTCCGTGTTCCATGTTAGAACATAGAACTCTCCACTACAATGAGCTGAAGGCTCCGTGTTCCATGTTAGAACATAGAACTCTCCACTACAATGAGCTGAAGGCTCCGTGTTCCATGTTAAAACATAGAACTCTCCACTACAATGAGCTGAAGGCTCCGTGTTCCATGTTAGAACATAGAACTCTCCACTACAATGAGCTGAAGGCTCCGTGATCCATGTTAGAACATAGAACTCTCCACTACAATGAGCTGAAGGCTCTGTGTTCCATGTTAGAACATAGAACTCTCCACTACAATGAGCTGAAGGCTCCGTGTTCCATGTTAAAACATAGAACTCTCCACTACAATGAGCTGAAGGCTCCGTGTTCCATGTTAGAACATAGAACTCTCCACTACAATGAGCTGAAGGCTCCGTGTTCCATGTTAGAACATAGAACTCTCCACTACAATGAGCTGAAGGCTCCGTGATCCATGTTAGAACATAGAACTCTCCACTACAATGAAATGAAGGCTCCGTGTTCCATGTTAGAACATAGAACTTTCCACTACAATGAGCTGAAGGCTCCGTGTTCCATGTTAGAACATAGAACTCTCCACTACAATGAGCTGAAGGCTCCGTGTTCCATGTTAGAACATAGAACTCTCCACTACAATGAGCTGAAGGCTCCGTGTTCCATGTTAGAACATAGAACTCTCCACTACAATGAGCTGAAGGCTCCGTGTTCCGTGTTAGAACATAGAACTCTCCACTACAATGAGCTGAAGGCTCCGTGTTCCGTGTTAGAACATAGAACTCTCCACTACAATGAGCTGAAGGCTCCGTGTTCCGTGTTAGAACATAGAACTCTCCACTACAATGAGCTGAAGGCTCCGTGTTCCGTGTTAGAACATAGAACTCTCCACTACAATGAGCTGAAGGCTCCGTGTTCCGTGTTAGAACATAGAACTCTCCACTACAATGAGCTGAAGGCTCCGTGTTCCGTGTTAGAACATAGAACTCTCCACTACAATGACACTCGCTTTTTCTTACCTGCACTGTTCTGTTCATCCCCACAAAAAAAAATCCAAAAGGTTGAGAGTACTTATGGGCAAAGCAGTAATGCATTACTGTAATGCTTTTCTTTGTCAAAGCGAAGCATCTTTTGATATATTTTTCTATGGTGATGATAAAGGAGTCATTATTGTTGGGAAAATGTAATAATGTGCCGTCCCATTTCACAGGCTTTTTACACGATGCCTGGCTTCCTTAGATGATGAAAGGCCACATACGGTCCAATTTCACAGGCTTTTACAGGATGCCCCTTCCCTTCTCAGACACCCAGAGCTCTCTCTGGTCCGTGAGTATGGCATTATAAGGCAACAAAGCATTTCAAGGTTGTAGTTTTAATCCAAAAGCCACTAAATGTTTTTCTCACTTCTTATGGTGTGTATATATATTGTTTATCGAGTCATTGAATGTGTGGAATAGATTGGATATTGGACTGAGACCTTATCTAGAAAATATTTAATGGGTACTTTGTATAGAGACTAGAGTGTAGACTACAATTTGTAATGGGTACTTTGTATAGAGACAGTCTGAAATGGCACCCTATTCCCTATATAGTGCACTACTTTAGACCAGAGCCCTATGGCACCCTATTCCCTACATAGTGCACTACTTTTAACCAGAGAAAAACATATCCATAATGTTGCATTAAGGGGTTAAAAGGGACACGAGCATCAAAGACAAGAGCTGGGAGGACTGACTCAATGACCACTACTCCAACCTCTAGTAAAAGCATGTTAACAAGGACTAGAGCTGGGAGGACTGACTCAGACAGTAACCACTACTCCAACCTCTAGTAAAAGCATGTTAACAAGGACTAGAGCTGGGAGGACTGACTCAGACAGTAACCACTACTCCAACCTCTAGTAAAAGCATGTTAACAAGGACTAGAGCTGGGAGGACTGACTCAGACAGTAACCACTACTCCAACCTCTAGTAAAAGCATGTTAACAAGGACTAGAGCTGGGAGGACTGACTCAGACAGTAACCACTACTCCAACCTCTAGTAAAAGCATGTTAACAAGGACTAGAGCTGGGAGGACTGACTCAGACAGTAACCACTACTCCAACCTCTAGTAAAAGCATGTTAACAAGGACTAGAGCTGGGAGGACTGACTCAGACAGTAACCACTACTCCAACCTCTAGTAAAAGCATGTTAACAAGGACTAGAGCTGGGAGGACTGACTCAGACAGTAACCACTACTCCAACCTCTAGTAAAAGCATGTTAACAAGGACTAGAGCTGGGAGGACTGACTCAGACAGTAACCACTACTCCAACCTCTAGTAAAAGCATGTTAACAAGGACTAGAGCTGGGAGGACTGACTCAGACTGTAACCACTACTCCAACCTCTAGTAAAAGCATGTTAACAAGGACTAGAGCTGGGAGGACTGACTCAGACAGTAACCACTACTCCAACCTCTAGTAAAAGCATGTTAACAAGGACTAGAGCTGGGAGGACTGACTCAGACAGTAACCACTACTCCAACCTCTAGTAAAAGCATGTTAACAAGGACTAGAGCTGGGAGGACTGACTCAGACAGTAACCACTACTCCAACCTCTAGTAAAAGCATGTTAACAAGGACTAGAGCTGGGAGGACTGACTCAGACAGTAACCACTACTCCAACCTCTAGTAAAAGCATGTTAACAAGGACTAGAGCTGGGAGGACTGACTCAGACAGTAACCACTACTCCAACCTCTAGTAAAAGCATGTTAACAAGGACTAGAGCTGGGAGGACTGACTCAGACAGTAACCACTACTCCAACCTCTAGTAAAAGCATGTTAACAAGGACTAGAGCTGGGAGGACTGACTCAGACAGTAACCACTACTCCAACCTCTAGTAAAAGCATGTTAACAAGGACTAGAGCTGGGAGGACTGACTCAGACAGTAACCACTACTCCAACCTCTAGTAAAAGCATGTTAACAAGGACTAGAGCTGGGAGGACTGACTCAGACAGTAACCACTACTCCAACCTCTAGTAAAAGCATGTTAACAAGGACTAGAGCTGGGAGGACTGACTCAGACAGTAACCACTACTCCAACCTCTAGTAAAAGCATGTTAACAAGGACTAGAGCTGGGAGGACTGACTCAGACAGTAACCACTACTCCAACCTCTAGTAAAAGCATGTTAACAAGGACTAGAGCTGGGAGGACTGACTCAGACAGTAACCACTACTCCAACCTCTAGTAAAAGCATGTTAACAAGGACAAGAGCTGGGAGGACTGACTCAGACAGTAACCACTACTCCAACCTCTAGTAAAAGCATGTTAACAAGGACTAGAGCTGGGAGGACTGACTCAGACAGTAACCACTACTCCAACCTCTAGTAAAAGCATGTTAACAAGGACTAGAGCTGGGAGGACTGACTCAGACAGTAACCACTACTCCAACCTCTAGTAAAAGCATGTTAACAAGGACTAGAGCTGGGAGGACTGACTCAGACAGTAACCACTACTCCAACCTCTAGTAAAAGCATGTTAACAAGGACTAGAGCTGGGAGGACTGACTCAGACAGTAACCACTACTCCAACCTCTAGTAAAAGCATGTTAACAAGGACTAGAGCTGGGAGGACTGACTCAGACAGTAACCACTACTCCAACCTCTAGTAAAAGCATGTTAACAAGGACAAGAGCTGGGAGGACTGACTCAGACAGTAACCACTACTCCAACCTCTAGTAAAAGCATGTTAACAAGGACTAGAGCTGGGAGGACTGACTCAGACAGTAACCACTACTCCAACCTCTAGTAAAAGCATGTTAACAAGGACTAGAGCTGGGAGGACTGACTCAGACAGTAACCACTACTCCAACCTCTAGTAAAAGCATGTTAACAAGGACTAGAGCTGGGAGGACTGACTCAGACAGTAACCACTACTCCAACCTCTAGTAAAAGCATGTTAACAAGGACTAGAGCTGGGAGGACTGACTCAGACAGTAACCACTACTCCAACCTCTCGTAAAAGCATGTTAACAAGGACTAGAGCTGGGAGGACTGACTCAGACAGTAACCACTACTCCAACCTCTAGTAAAAGCATGTTAACAAGGACTAGAGCTGGGAGGACTGACTCAGACAGTAACCACTACTCCAACCTCTAGTAAAAGCATGTTAACAAGGACTAGAGCTGGGAGGACTGACTCAGACAGTAACCACTACTCCAACCTCTAGTAAAAGCATGTTAACAAGGACTAGAGCTGGGAGGACTGACTCAGACAGTAACCACTACTCCAACCTCTAGTAAAAGCATGTTAACAAGGACTAGAGCTGGGAGGACTGACTCAGACAGTAACCACTACTCCAACCTCTAGTAAAAGCATGTTAACAAGGACTAGAGCTGGGAGGACTGACTCAGACAGTAACCACTACTCCAACCTCTAGTAAAAGCATGTTAACAAGGACTAGAGCTGGGAGGACTGACTCAGACAGTAACCACTACTCCAACCTCTAGTAAAAGCATGTTAACAAGGACTAGAGCTGGGAGGACTGACTCAGACAGTAACCACTACTCCAACCTCTAGTAAAAGCATGTTAACAAGGACTAGAGCTGGGAGGACTGACTCAGACAGTAACCACTACTCCAACCTCTAGTAAAAGCATGTTAACAAGGACTAGAGCTGGGAGGACTGACTCAGACAGTAACCACTACTCCAACCTCTAGTAAAAGCATGTTAACAAGGACTAGAGCTGGGAGGACTGACTCAGACAGTAACCACTACTCCAACCTCTAGTAAAAGCATGTTAACAAGGACAAGAGCTGGGAGGACTGACTCAGACAGTAACCACTACTCCAACCTCTAGTAAAAGCATGTTAACAAGGACTAGAGCTGGGAGGACTGACTCAGACAGTAACCACTACTCCAACCTCTAGTAAAAGCATGTTAACAAGGACTAGAGCTGGGAGGACTGACTCAGACAGTAACCACTACTCCAACCTCTAGTAAAAGCATGTTAACAAGGACTAGAGCTGGGAGGACTGACTCAGACAGTAACCACTACTCCAACCTCTAGTAAAAGCATGTTAACAAGGACTAGAGCTGGGAGGACTGACTCAGACAGTAACCACTACTCCAACCTCTAGTAAAAGCATGTTAACAAGGACTAGAGCTGGGAGGACTGACTCAGACAGTAACCACTACTCCAACCTCTAGTAAAAGCACCATACTACCTGCAGACTAATAAAAGAGATTGGATGAAATTAATATTTCCTACCAATTACTGAGGAGAAGGTGCCCTGGCCTGAGTAGATGTGTCTGAGGTGGACCAGGAGAAGGGTGCTCTGGCCTGACTGGATGTCTCTGAGGGGACCAGGAGAAGGGTGCTCTGTGCTGACTGGATGTCTCTGAGGGGACCAGGGTGCTCTGTCCTGACTGGATGTCTCTGAGGGGACCAGGAGAAGGGTGCTCTGGCCTGACTGGATGTCTCTGAGGGGACCAGGAGAAGGGTGCTCTGGCCTGACTGGATGTCTCTGAGGGGACCAGGAGAAGGGTGCTCTGTCCTGACTGGATGTCTCTGAGGGGACCAGGAGAAGGGTGCTCTGTCCTGACTGGATGTCTCTGAGGGGACCAGGAGAAGGGTGCTCTGTCCTGACTGGATGTCTCTGAGGGGACCAGGAGAAGGGTGCTCTGTCCTGACTGGATGTCTCTGAGGGGACCAGGAGAAGGGTGCTCTGGCCTGACTGGATGTCTCTGAGGGGACCGTGCGTCAGGCTCCAGGTTTAAACTGCTACATATGGTCTGCGTTCCATAATGATTACAATAGGCTACATGTTCCAAATTATTTCACAACTTGTAATACTTTAGCCTGATATGACCCACTACTGCTGTCGTCCCTCAGGAACAACCACACTGACGTGACAGAGGAAAGAAAGGTGAAACTAACTATGTAATGGAATGATACAAAATGTAAGGAAACTGACAGTAAAGAGACAGTTATTAATGTATGTGGGTATAACTGACAGTAAAGAGACAGATATTAATGTATGTGGGTATAACTGACAGTAAAGAGACAGATATTAATATATGTGGGTATAACTGACAGTAAAGAGACAGATATTAATGTATGTGGGTATAACTGACAGTAAAGAGACAGATATTAATGTATGTGGGTATAACTGACAGTAAAGAGACAGATATTAATGTATGTGGGTATAACTGACAGTAAAGAGACAGTTATTAATGTATGTGGGTATAACTGACAGTAAAGAGACAGATATTAATGTATGTGGGTTTAACTGACAGTAAAGAGACAGATATTAATGTATGTGTGTATAACTGACAGTAAAGAGACAGATATTAATGTATGTGAGTATAACTGACAGTAAAGAGACAGATATTAATGTATGTGGGTATAACTGACAGTAAAGAGACAGATATTAATGTATGTGGGTATAATTGACAGTAAAGAGACAGATATTAATGTATGTGGGTATAACTGACAGTAAAGTGACAGATATTAATGTATAAGGGTATAACTGACAGTAAAGTGACAGATATTAATGTATGTGGGTATAACTGACAGTAAAGTGACAGATATTAATGTATGTGGGTATAACTGACAGTAAAGAGACAGATATTAATGTATGTGGGTATAACTGACAGTAAAGAGACAGATATTAATGTATGTGGGTATAACTGACAGGTATTAATGTATGTGGGTATAACTGACAGTAAAGAGACAGATATTAATGTATGTGTGTATAACTGACAGTAAAGAGACAGATATTAATGTATGTGGGTATAACTGACAGTAAAGTGACAGATATTAATGTATGTGGGTATAACTGACAGTAAAGAGACAGTTATTAATGTATGTGGGTATAACTGACAGTAAAGAGACAGTTATTAATGTATGTGGGTATAACTGACAGTAAAGAGACAGATATTAATGTATGTGGGTATAACTGACAGTAAAGAGACAGATATTAATGTATGTGGGTATAACTGACAGTAAAGTGACAGATATTAATGTATGTGGGTATAACTGACAGTAAAGTGACAGATATTAATGTATGTGGGTATAACTGACAGTAAAGTGACAGATATTAATGTATGTGGGTATAACTGACAGTAAAGTGACAGATATTAATGTATGTGGGTATAACTGACAGTAAAGTGACAGATATTAATGTATGTGGGTACAACTGACAGTAAAGTGACAGATATTAATGTATGTGGGTATAACTGACAGTAAAGTGACAGATATTAATGTATGTGGGTATAACTGACAGTAAAGAGACAGATATTAATGTATGTGGGTATAACTGACAGATATTAATGTATGTGGGTATAACTGACAGTAAAGAGACAGATATTAATGTATGTGGGTATAACTGACAGTAAAGAGACAGATATTAATGTATGTGGGTATAACTGACAGATATTAATGTATGTGGGTATAACTGACAGTAAAGTGACCGATATTAATGTATGTGGGTATAACTGACAGTAAAGTGACAGATATTAATGTAGGTATAACTGACAGTAAAGTGACAGATATTAATTTATGTGGGTATAACTAACAGTAAAGTGACAGATATTAATGTATGTGGGTATAACTGACAGTAAAGAGACAGATATTAATGTATGTGGGTATAACTGACAGTAAAGAGACAGATATTAATGTGTGTGGGTATAACTGACAGTAAAGAGACAGATATTAATGTATGTGGGTATAACTGACAGTAAAGAGACAGATATTAATGTATGTGGGTATAACTGACAGTAGTGACAGATATTAATGTATGTGGGTATAACTGACAGTTATTAATGTATGTAGGTATAACTGACAGTAAAGAGACAAATATTAATGTATGTGGGTATAACTGACAGTAAAGAGACAGATATTAATGTATGTGGGTATAACTGACAGATATTAATGTGGGTATAACTGACAGTAAAGAGACAGATATTAATGTATGTGGGTATAACTGACAGTAAAGTGACAGATATTAATGTATGTGGGTATAACTGACAGATATTAATGTATGTGGGTATAACTGACAGTAAAGAGACAGATATTAATGTATGTGGGTATAACTGACAGTAAAGAGACAGATATTAATGTATGTGGGTATAACTGAGAGTAAAGAGACAGATATTAATGTATGTGGGTATAACTGACAGTAAAGAGACAGATATTAATGTATGTGGGTATAACTGACAGTAAAGAGACAGATATTAATGTATGTGGGTATAACTGACAGTAAAGTGACATATTAATGTATGTGGGTATAACTGACAGTAAAGAGACAGATATTAATGTATGTGAGTATAACTGACAGTAAAGAGACAGATATTAATGTATGTGGGTATAACTGACAGTAAAGAGACAGTTATTAATGTATGTGGGTATAACTGACAGTAAAGAGACAGATATTAATGTATGTGGGTATAACTGACAGTAAAGAGACAGATATTAATGTATGTGGGTATAACTGAGAGTAAAGAGACAGATATTAATGTATGTGGGTATAACTGACAGTAAAGAGACAGATATTAATGTATGTGGGTATAACTGACAGTAAAGAGAAAGATATTAATGTATCTGGGTATAACTGACAGTAAAGTGACCGATATTAATGTATGTGGGTATAACTTACAGTAAAGTGACAGATATTAATGTAGGTATAACTGACAGTAAAGTGACAGATATTAATGTATGTGGGTATAACTAACAGTAAAGTGATAGATATTAATGTATGTGGGTATAACTGACAGTAAAGAGACAGATATTAATGTATGTGGGTATAACTGACAGTAAAGAGACAGATATTAATGTGTGTGGGTATAACTGACAGTAAAGAGACAGATATTAATGTATGTGGGTATAACTGACAGTAAAGAGACAGATATTAATGTATGTGGGTATAACTGACAGTAAAGAGACAGATATTAATGTATGTGTGTATAACTGACAGTAAAGAGACAGATATTAATGTATGTGGGTATAACTGACAGTAAAGTGACAGATATTAATGTATGTGGGTATAACTGACAGTAAAGAGACAGATATTAATGTATGTGAGTATAACTGACAGTAAAGAGACAGATATTAATGTATGTGGGTATAACTGACAGTAAAGAGACAGTTATTAATGTATGTGGGTATAACTGACAGTAAAGAGACAGATATTAATGTATGTGGGTATAACTGACAGTAAAGAGACAGATATTAATGTATGTGGGTATAACTGACAGTAAAGTGACAGATATTAATGTATGTGGGTATAACTGACAGTAAAGTGACAGATATTAATGTATGTGGGTGTAACTGACAGTAAAGAGACAGATATTAATGTATGTGAGTATAACTGACAGTAAAGAGACAGATATTAATGTATGTGGGTATAACTGAGAGTAAAGTGACAGATATTAATGTTTGTGGGTATAACTGACAGTAAAGAGACAGATATTAATGTATGTGGGTATAACTGACAGTAAAGAGACAGATATTAATGTATGTGGGTATAACTGACAGTAAAGTGACAGATATTAATGTATGTGGGTATAACTGACAGTAAAGAGACAGATATTAATGTATGTGAGTATAACTGACAGTAAAGAGACAGATATTAATGTATGTGGGTATAACTGACAGTAAAGAGACAGTTATTAATGTATGTGGGTATAACTGACAGTAAAGAGACAGAAATTAATGTATGTGGGTATAACTGACAGTAAAGAGACAGATATTAATGTATGTGGGTATAACTGACAGTAAAGTGACAGATATTAATGTATGTGGGTATAACTGACAGTAAAGTGACAGATATTAATCTATGTGGGTGTAACTGACAGTAAAGTGACAGATATTAATGTATGTGAGTATAACTGACAGTAAAGAGACAGATATTAATGTATGTGGGTATAACTGAGAGTAAAGTGACAGATATTAATGTTTGTGGGTATAACTGACAGTAAAGAGACAGATATTAATGTATGTGGGTATAACTGACAGTAAAGAGACAGATATTAATGTATGTGGGTATAACTGACAGTAAAGTGACAGATATTAATGTATGTGGGTATAACTGACAGTAAAGTGACAGATATTAATGTATGTGGGTATAACTGACAGTAAAGTGACAGATATTAATGTATGTGGGTATAACTGACAGTAAAGAGACAGATATTAATGTATGTGGGTATAACTGACAGTAAAGAGACAGATATTAATGTATGTGGGTATAACTGACAGATATTAATGTATGTGGGTATAACTGACAGTAAAGAGACAGATATTAATGTATGTGGGTATAACTGACAGTAAAGAGACAGATATTAATGTATGTGTGTATAACTGACAGTAAAGAGACAGATATTAATGTATGTGGGTATAACTGACAGTAAAGTGACAGATATTAATGTATGTGGGTATAACTGACAGTAAAGAGACAGATATTAATGTATGTGAGTATAACTGACAGTAAAGAGACAGATATTAATGTATGTGGGTATAACTGACAGTAAAGAGACAGTTATTAATGTATGTGGGTATAACTGACAGTAAAGAGACAGAAATTAATGTATGTGGGTATAACTGACAGTAAAGAGACAGATATTAATGTATGTGGGTATAACTGACAGTAAAGTGACAGATATTAATGTATGTGGGTATAACTGACAGTAAAGTGACAGATATTAATGTATGTGGGTGTAACTGACAGTAAAGAGACAGATATTAATGTATGTGAGTATAACTGACAGTAAAGAGACAGATATTAATGTATGTGGGTATAACTGAGAGTAAAGTGACAGATATTAATGTTTGTGGGTATAACTGACAGTAAAGAGACAGATATTAATGTATGTGGGTATAACTGACAGTAAAGAGACAGATATTAATGTATGTGGGTATAACTGACAGTAAAGTGACAGATATTAATGTATGTGGGTATAACTGACAGTAAAGTGACAGATATTAATGTATGTGGGTATAACTGACAGTAAAGTGACAGATATTAATGTATGTGGGTATAACTGACAGTAAAGAGACAGATATTAATGTATGTGGGTATAACTGACAGTAAAGAGACAGATATTAATGTATGTGGGTATAACTGACAGATATTAATGTATGTGGGTATAACTGACAGTAAAGAGACAGATATTAATGTATGTGGGTATAACTGACAGTAAAGAGACAGATATTAATGTATGTGTGTATAACTGACAGTAAAGAGACAGATATTAATGTATGTGGGTATAACTGACAGTAAAGAGACAGATATTAATGTATGTGGGTATAACTGACAGTAAGAGGACAGATATTAATGTATGTGGGTATAACTGACAGATATTAATGTATGTGGGTATAACTGACAGTAAAGTGACCGATATTAATGTATGTGGGTATAACTGACAGTAAAGTGACAGATATTAATGTAGGTATAACTGACAGTAAAGTGACAGATATTAATTTATGTGGGTATAACTAACAGTAAAGTGACAGATATTAATGTATGTGGGTATAACTGACAGTAAAGAGACAGATATTAATGTATGTGGGTATAACTGACAGTAAAGAGACAGATATTAATGTGTGTGGGTATAACTGACAGTAAAGAGACAGATATTAATGTATGTGGGTATAACTGACAGTAAAGAGACAGATATTAATGTATGTGGGTATAACTGACAGTAAAGGACAGATATTAATGTATGTGGGTATAATGACAGTAAAGATGACAGCATTAATGTATGTAGGGTATAACTGACAGTAAAGAGACAGATATTAATGTATTGGGTATAACTGACAGTAAAGAGACAGATATTAATGTATGTGGGTATAACTGACAGATATTAATGTGGGTATAACTGACAGTAAAGAGACAGATATTAATGTATGTGGTATAACTGACAGTAAAGTGACAGATATTAATGTATGTGGGTATAACTGACAGTAAAGTGATAAGATATTAATGTATGTGGGTATAACTGACAGTAAAGAGACAGATATTAATGTATGTGGGGTATACTGACAGTAAAGAGACAGATATTAATGTATGTGGGTATAACGACAGTAAAGAGACAGATATTAATGTATGTTGTGTATAACTGACAGTAAAGAGACAGAATAATTAATGTATGTGGGTATAACTGACAGTAAAGAGACAGATATTAATGTATGTGGGTATAACTGACAGTAAAGTGAGACAGATATTAATGTATGTGGGTATAACTGACAGTAAAGAGACAGATATTAATGTAAACAATGACATTGAAAAAGTATAACTGACAGTAAAGAGACAGATATTAATGTATGTGGGTATAACTGACAGTAAAGAGACAGATTATTAATGTATGTGGGTATAACTGACAGCTAAAGAGACAGATATTAATGTATTGGGTATAACTGACAGTAAAGGACAGATATTAATGTATGTGGGTATAACTGACAGTAAAGAGACAGATATTAATGTATGTGAGTATAACTGACAGTAAAGAGCAGATATTAATGTATGTGGGTATAACTGACAGTAAAGAGACAGTTATTAATGTATGTGGGTAAACTGACAGTAAAGAGACAGATATTAATGTATGTGGGTATAACTGACAGTAAAGAGACAGATATTAATGTATGTGGGTATAACTGAGAGTAAAGAGACAGATATTAATGTATGTGGGTATAACTGACAGTAAAGAGACAGATATTAATGTATGTGGGTATAACTGACAGTAAAGAGAAAGATATTAATGTATCTGGGTATAACTGACAGTAAAGTGACCGATATTAATGTATGTGGGTATAACTTACAGTAAAGTGACAGATATTAATGTAGGTATAACTGACAGTAAAGTGACAGATATTAATGTATGTGGGTATAACTAACAGTAAAGTGATAGATATTAATGTATGTGGGTATAACTGACAGTAA
>NW_024058445.1:0-54855 GCF_016432855.1 Salvelinus namaycush | reverse complement strand
CTGTAACCTGATAAAAACAACTCCACTAACTCCTGTTATTTACTGTAGACCTGATAAAAACAACTCCACGATATACTGTAGACCTGATAAAAACAACTCCACTATATACTGTAGACATGATTAAAAACAACTCCATTATATACTGTAGACCTGAGAAAACAGCTCACATTATAGACTTGTAGACCCTGATAAAAACAACTCACTAGATTACTGTAGACCTGATAAAAACAACTCCACTCATATACTGTTAGACCTGATAAAAACAACTCCACTATATACTGTAGACCTGATAAAAACCCCCTATATACTGTAGACTGATAAAAACACTCCACTATATACTGTAGACCTGATAAAACAACTCCACTATATACTGTAGACCTGATAAAACAACTCCATGTATATACTGTAGACCTGATAAAAACAACTCCACTATATACTGTAGACCTGATAAAAACAACTCCACTATATACTGTAGACCTGATAAAACAACTCCATGTATATACTGTAGACCTGATAAAAACAACTCCACTATATACTGTAGACCTGATAAACACTCCACATATACTGTAGACCTGATAAAAACAACTCCATGTATATACTGTAGACCTGATAAAAACAACTCTGTATATACTGTAGACCTGATAAAACAACTCCACTATATCTGTAGACCTGATAAAAACACTCCACTATATACTGTAGACCTGATAAAAACAACTCCACTATATACTGTAGACCTGATAAAAACACTCCACTATATACTGTAGACTGATAAAAACAACTCCACTATATACTGTAGACCTGATAAAACAACTCCATATATACTGTAGACCTGATAAAAACAACTCCACTATATACTGTAGACCTGATAAAAACAACTCCACTATATACTGTAGACCTGATAAAACACACTCCATATATACTGTAGACCTGATAAAAACAACTCCACTATATACTGTAGACCTGATAAACAACTCCATGTATATACTGTAGACCTGATAAAACAACTCCATGTATATACTGTAGACCTGATAAAACAACTCCATGTCTATACTGTAACCTGATAAAACAACTCCATGTATATACTGTAGAACCTGATAAAACAACTCCATGTATATACTGTAGACCTGATAAAAACAACTCCACTATATACTGTAGACCTGATAAAACAACTCCACTATATACTGTAGACCTGATAAAACAACTCCACTATATACTGTAGACCTGATAAAACAACTCCATGTATATACTGTAGACCTGATAAAACAACTCACTATATACTGTAGACCTGATAAAAACAACTCCACTATATACTGTAGACCTGATAAAAAACAACTCCACTATATACTGTAGACCTGATAAAAACAACTCCACTATATACTGTAGACCTGATAAAACAACTCCACTATATACTGTAGACCTGATAAAACAACTCCACTATATACTGTAGACCTGATAAAAACAACTCCATGTATATACTGTAGACCTGATAAAAACAACTCCACTATATACTGTAGACCTGATAAAACCAACTCCACTATATACTGTAGACCTGATAAAAACAACTTCCACTATATACTGTAGACCTGATAAAAACAACTCCACTATATACTGTAGACCTGATAAAAACAACTCCACTATATACTGTAGACCTGATAAAAACAACTCCATGTATTTACTGTAGACCTGATAAAACAACTCCACTATATACTGTAGACCTGATAAAAACAACTCCATGTATTTACTGTAGACCTGATAAAAAACAACTCCACTATATACTGTAGACCTGATAAAAACAACTCCACTATATACTGTAGACCTGATAAAACAACTCCATGTATTTACTGTAGACCTGATAAAAACAACTCCACTATATACTGTAGACCTGATAAAACAACTCCATGTATTTACTGTAGACCTGATAAAAACAACTCCACTATATACTGTAGACCTGATAAAAACAACTCCACTATATACTGTAGACCTGATAAAACAACTCCACTATATACTGTAGACCTGATAAAACAACTCCACTATATACTGTAGACCTGATAAAACAACTCCACTATATACTGTAGACCTGATAAAAACAACTCCATGTATTTACTGTAGACCTGATAAAACAACTCCACTATATACTGTAGACCTGATAAAACAACTCCACTATATACTGTAGACCTGATAAAAACAACTTCACTATATACTGTAGACCTGATAAAAACAACTCTGCTGTCACCTCCCTCTACTCTCTCTCTCTCTCTCTGTCCATCTCCCCTCTACTCCCTCTCTCTGTCCATCTCCCCTCCCTCTCTCTTCCCCTCTCCCCTCTACTCTCTCTCTCTCTCTGTCCATCTCCCCTCCCCTCTCCCCTCTACTCCCTCTCTCTGTCCCTCTCCCCTCTACTCCCTCTCTCTCTCTCTGTCCATCTCCCCTCTACTCCCTCTTTCTTTCTAACAGGACATGACTGACCAGCTAACCATAATGAAATAGTTTACATAATTGAGTCTGGTTAGTTTTAGTGTTAGAGATGTAGGTTGGTATGGCAGTCTGGTCCCTGTAGTGCAGTCACACCCCTTCCACTTGAACCTAATGTAGCAGGCCTGACCTGCCTTTCTTTCTGACCAGAAGTCCTGACCAGAGGTTTTCCTCTGCACTGTTCAACCAATCCAGTAAACGTGGAGGAGGAGTTAAGATGGAGTGTCTCCTTGTTAACGTCCAAAAGAGGAAGTCGTGTCACAGGCTCTCTTTCCATTTCCCCTGAAAACCGGAAGCAACCGGTTGTAACCGACCCCGTTGAGGGTGCCGCCTCTCTAACGTCTCCAATGTCTCCATTTCCTCAATCTGTCACAGCTTCAGTCCAGTGAGATGACTTTTGACCTCTGGCTGTCACTTAGACAGAGCAGGGTGTCAACAGGGGCAACACACTGACCTCTGGGAAACGTAGTTGAGAGGCAGTAAAGGGGATGGTCCTGTCTGTCTGAAATATGAATGGGGATGGTCCTGTCTGTCTGAAACATGAATGGGTGTGGTCCGGTCTGTCTGAAACATGAATGGGTGTGGTCCTGTCTGTCTGAAACATGAATGGGGATGGTCCTGTCTGAAACATGAATGGGGATGGTCCTGTCTGTCTGAAACATGAATGGGTGTGGTCCTGTCTGTCTGAAACATGAATGGGGATGGTCCTGTCTGTCTGAAACATGAATGGGGATGGTCCTGTCTGTCTGAAACATGTATGGGGATGGTCCTGTCTGTCTGAAACATGAATGGGGATGGTCCTGTCATGAATGGGGATGGTCCTGTCTGTCTGAAACATGAATGGGGGTGGTCCTGTCTGTCTGAAACATGAATGGGGTGGTCCTGTCTGTCTGAAACATGAATGGGGATGGTCCTGTCTGTCTGAAACATGAATGGAGATGGTCCTGTCTGTCTGAAACATGAATGGGGATGGTCCTGTCTGTCTGAAACATGAATGGGGATGGTCCTGTTTGTCTGAAACATGAATGGGGATGGTCCTGTCTGTCTGAAACATGAATGGGGATGGTCCTGTCTGTCTGAAACATGAATGGGGATGGTCCTGTCTGTCTGAAACATGAATGGGTGTGGTCCTGTCTGTCTGAAACATGAATGGGGGTGGTCCTGTCTGTCTGAAACATGAATGGGGATGGTCCTGTCTGTCTGAAACATGAATGGGGATGGTCCTGTCTGTCTGAAACATGTATGGGGATGGTCCTGTCTGTCTGAAACATGAATGGGGATGGTCCTGTCATGAATGGGGATGGTCCTGTCTGTCTGAAACATGAATGGGGGTGGTCCTGTCTGTCTGAAACATGAATGGGGATGGTCCTGTCTGTCTGAAACATGAATGGGGATGGTCCTGTCTGTCTGAAACATGAATGGAGATGGTCCTGTCTGTCTGAAACATGAATGGGGATGGTCCTGTCTGTCTGAAACATGAATGGGGATGGTCCTGTCTGTCTGAAACATGAATGGGGATGGTCCTGTTTGTCTGAAACATGAATGGGGATGGTCCTGTCTGTCTGAAACATGAATGGGGATGGTCCTGTCTGTCTGAAACATGAATGGGGATGGTCCTGTCTGTCTGAAACATGAATGGGTGTGGTCCTGTCTGTCTGAAACATGAATGGGGGTGGTCCTGTCTGTCTGAAACATGAATGGGGATGGTCCTGTCTGTCTGAAACATGAATGGGGATGGTCCTGTCTGTCTGAAACATGTATGGGGATGGTCCTGTCTGTCTGAAACATGAATGGGGATGGTCCTGTCATGAATGGGGATGGTCCTGTCTGTCTGAAACATGAATGGGGATGGTCCTGTCTGTCTGAAACATGAATGGGGATGGTCCTGTCTGTCTGAAACATGAATGGAGATGGTCCTGTCTGTCTGAAACATGAATGGGGATGGTCCTGTCTGTCTGAAACATGAATGGGGATGGTCCTGTTTGTCTGAAACATGAATGGGGATGGTCCTGTCTGTCTGAAACATGAATGGGGATGGTCCTGTCTGTCTGAAACATGAATGGGGATGGTCCTGTCTGTCTGAAACATGAATGGGATGGTCCTGTCTGTCTGAAACATGAATGGAGATGGTCCTGTCTGTCTGAAACATGAATGGGGATGGTCCTGTCTGTCTGAAACATGAATGGGGGTGGTCCTGTCTGTCTGAAACATGAATGGGGGTGGTCCTGTCTGTCTGAAACATGAATGGGATGGTCCTGTCTGTCTGAAACATGAATGGGGATGGTCCTGTCTGTCTGAAACATGAATGGGGATGGTCCTGTCTGTCTGAAACATGAATGGGGATGGTCCTGTCTGTCTGAAACATGAATGGGGATGGTCCTGTCTGTCTGAAACATGAATGGGGATGGTCCTGTCTGTCTGAAACATGAATGGGGATGGTCCTGTCTGTCTGAAACATGAATGGGGATGGTCCTGTCTGTCTGAAACATGAATGGGGATGGTCCTGTCTGTCTGAAACATGAATGGGGATGGTCCTGTCTGTCTGAAACATGAATGGGGATGGTCCTGTCTGTCTGAAACATGAATGGGGATGGTCCTGTCTGTCTGAAACATGAATGGGGATGGTCCTGTCTGTCTGAAACATGAATGGGGATGGTCCTGTCTGTCTGAAACATGAATGGGGATGGTCCTGTCTGTCTGAAACATGAATGGAGATGGTCCTGTCTGTCTGAAACATGAATGGGGATGGTCCTGTCTGTCTGAAACATGAATGGGATGGTCCTGTCTGTCTGAAACATGAATGGGGATGGTCCTGTCTGTCTGAAACATGAATGGGGGTGGTCCTGTCTGTCTGAAACATGAATGGGGAGGGTCCTGTCTGTCTGAAACATGAATGGGGATGGTCCTGTCTGTCTGAAACCTGAATGGGGATGGTCCTGTCTGTCTGAAACATGAATGGGGATGGTCCTGTCTGTCTGAAACATGAATGGAGATGGTCCTGTCTGTCTGAAACATGAATGGGGGTGGTCCTGTCTGTCTGAAACATGAATGGGGTGGTCCTGTCTGTCTGAAACATGAATGGGGGTGGTCCTGTCTGAAACATGAATGGGGATGGTCCTGTCTGTCTGAAACATGAATGGGGATGGTCCTGTCTGTCTGAAACATGAATGGGGATGGTCCTGTCTGTCTGAAACATGAATGGGGATGGTCCTGTCTGTCTGAAACATGAATGGGGATGGTCCTGTCTGTCTGAAACATGAATGGGGATGGTCCTGTCTGTCTGAAACATGAATGGGGATGGTCGTGTCTGTCTGAAACATGAATGGGGATGGTCCTGTCTGTCTGAAACATGAATGGGGATGGTCCTGTCTGTCTGAAACATGAATGGGGATGGTCCTGTCTGTCTGAAACATGAATGGGGATGGTCCTGTCTGTCTGAAACATGAATGGGGATGGTCCTGTCTGTCTGAAACATGAATGGAGATGGTCCTGTCTGTCTGAAACATGAATGGGGGTGGTCCTGTCTGTCTCTTCAAATGAAATAGGCTAATAATAAATCATTCTATAAAACTCTCTGCCCTTTCCGATTTATTTTCTAAGCACTCAAATATGGTTTCTATCTTTGAAATGGGACCATCTGTCTCAGATAAGGATGAACAAATACAGTATTACACTATTAAACATGGTTATATATAATATAGTATTACACTATTAAACACAGTTATATATAATATAGTATTACACTATTAAACATGGTTATATATAATATAGTATTACACTATTAAACATGGTTATATACAATATAGTATTACACTATTAAACATGGTTATATACAATATAGTATTACACTATTAAACATGGTTATATACAATATAGTATTACACTATTAAACATGGCTATATACAGTATAGTATTACACTATTCAACATGGTTATATACAATATAGTATTACACTATTAAACATGGTTATATACAATATAGTATTACACTATTAAACATGGCTATATATAATATAGTGTTACACTATTAAACATGGTTATATACAATATAGTATTACACTATTAAACATGGTTATATACAATATAGTATTACACTATTAAACATGGTTATATACAATATAGTATTACACTATTAAACATGGTTATATACAATACGAGGCTATTTACATGACTATGTATTTGTATCACTGCATACCCAGTGTGTAATATGCAGTCTTAGTTCTGTGTACTGCAGTGCTGTGTGTCTAAGACAATTCCCCTGTCTGGGACATTAAAGTGGATCCTATCTGAATAGAAGAAGGCGTCTATAGGACGAGACGTTGAGTCTATCTCCTAACCATGAAGCAGTCCCTGATACCTGGTGGCCAGAGTAAACCTGCTACTGATAACCTCTAACCAGAGTCAGTTACATCAGGGAGGAGGATAACCTCTAACCAGAGTCCGTTAAATCCGGGAGGAGGATAACCTCTAACCAGAGTCAGTTAAATCCGGGAGGAGGATAACCTCTAACCAGAGTCAGTTAAATCCGGGAGGAGGATAACCTCTAACCAGAGTCAGTTAAATCCGGGAGGAGGATAACCTCTAACCAGAGTCAGTTAAATCAGGGAGGAGGATAACCCTGTGGTCGCGATGGTAAATACACACACACACACACACACACACACACAAACACACACACACACACACACACAAAGACACAAACCCAAACAAACACAAACACACACACACAAACTCACCTGTGGCATTAAATGTACTGTAATCTGGCCACATCAATCTAACTGCTCTGAAGAGATGGCTTTGTAACTGGACTGGGTCGACACACAAACACGTAACCTCTGGCTCTGTCCTGGTTGTAGAGTCATGTGGCGCCGTCTCAACCCTCTATCAGTATCAGTGCAGGGCTGGCTACTGTCTGTCAGAACACCTGAGACCCATTAGCTAATGATCTGACACCCCTCACTCCTACTGGGCAGAGAGACACACGAGAGGACCTACCTCCTGAAGACGCCGGCAAGGGCAGAGAGACACACGAGAGGATCTACCTCCTGAAGATGCCGGCCAGGGCAGAGAGACACACGAGAGGATCTACCTCCTGAAGATGCCGGCCAGGGCAGAGAGACACACGAGTGGATCTACCTCCTGAAGACGCCGGCAAGGGCAGAGAGACACACGAGAGGATCTACCTCCCGAAGATGCCGGCCAGGGCAGAGAGACACACGAGAGGATCTACCTCCTGAAGATGCCGGCCAGGGCAGAGAGACACACGAGTGGATCTACCTCCTGAAGACGCCGGCCAGGGCAGAGAGACACACGAGAGGACCTACCTCCTGAATACGCCGGCCAGGGCAGAGAGACAATTGAGAGGACCTACCTCCTGAAGACGCCGGCCAGGGCAGAGAGACAATTGAGAGGACCTACCTCCTGAAGACGCCAGCCAGGGCAGAGAGACAGCTGATTCAGCCATCTCCCCTACCTTCACCTCCCTACCCACCAATCACCTCCCTACCCACCCACCATTCAATATCCTGTTGTAGTCTACACACCATTCAATATCCTGTTGTAGTCTACACACCATCCAATATCCTGTTGCAGTCTACACACCATTCAATATCCTGTTGTAGTCTACACAGCATCAGAGGGAGGGATTCTGGGGCCTGAAGTATGTATTTGACCCAGCAGGTCTTGTCCCAAGACATTACTCTCTCTCTCTAAATATATATATCTATATCTCCCTCCCTTAGAGGTGAGAGAGACACTGCCAGAGCTGAAGGAAGGGGAACAAACATGACCAACACAACAGTTAGTGTTACTGTCCTGGTTATAACACACATGACCAACACAACAGTTAGTGTTACTGCCCTGGTTATAACACCCATGACCAACACAACAGTTAGTGTTACTGCCCTGGTTATAACACCCATGACCAACACAACAGTTAGTGTTACTGCCCTGGTTATAACACACATGACCAACACAACAGTTGGTGTTACTGTCCTGGTTATAACACCCATGACCAACACAACAGTTAGTGTTACTGTCCTGGTTATAACACACATGACCAACACAACAGTTAGTGTTACTGTCCTGGTTATAACACCCATGACCAACACAACAGTTAGTGTTACTGTCCTGGTTATAACACACATGACCAACACAACAGTTAGTGTTACTGCCCTGGTTATAACACACATGACCAACACAACAGTTAGTGTTACTGTCCTGGTTATAACACACATGACCAACACAACAGTTGGTGTTACTGCCCTGGTTATAACACACATGACCAACGCAACAGTTAGTGTTACTGCCCTGGTTATAACACACATGACCAACACAACAGTTAGTGTTACTGTCCTGGTTATAACACACATGACCAACACAACAGTTAGTGTTACTGCCCTGGTTATAACACCCATGACCAACACAACAGTTAGTGTTACTGTCCTGGTTATAACACACATGACCAACACAACAGTTAGTGTTACTGTCCTGGTTATAACACCCATGACCAACACAACAGTTAGTGTTACTGCCCTGGTTATAACACACATGACCAACACAACAGTTAGTGTTACTGCCCTGGTTATAACACACATGACCAACACAACAGTTAGTGTTACTGCCCTGGTTATAACACCCATGACCAACACAACAGTTAGTGTTACTGCCCTGGTTATAACACCCATGACCAACACAACAGTTAGTGTTACTGTCCTGGTTATAACACCCATGACCAACACAACAGTTAGTGTTACTGCCCTGGTTATAACACCCATGACCAACACAACAGTTAGTGTTACTGTCCTGGTTATAACACCCATAACCAACACAACAGTTAGTGTTACTGTCCTGGTTATAACACACATGACCAACACACCAGTTAGTGTTACTGCCCTGGTTATAACACACATGACCAACACAACAGTTAGTGTTACTGTCCTGGTTATAACACACATGACCAACACAACAGTTAGTGTTACTGCCCTGGTTATAACACCCATGACCAACACAACAGTTAGTGTTACTGTCCTGGTTATAACACACATGACCAACACAACAGTTAGTGTTACTGTCCTGGTTATAACACCCATGACCAACACAACAGTTAGTGTTACTGCCCTGGTTATAACACACATGACCAACACAACAGTTAGTGTTACTGCCCTGGTTATAACACACATGACCAACACAACAGTTAGTGTTACTGTCCTGGTTATAACACACATGACCAACACAACAGTTAGTGTTACTGCCCTGGTTATAACACACATGACCAACACAACAGTTAGTGTTACTGCCCTGGTTATAACACACATGACCAACACAACAGTTAGTGTTACTGCCCTGGTTATAACACCCATGACCAACACAACAGTTAGTGTTACTGTCCTGGTTATAACACACATGACCAACACAACAGTTAGTGTTACTGCCCTGGTTATAACACCCATGACCAACACAAGTTAGTGTTACTGTCCTGGTTATAACACCCATAACCAACACAACAGTTAGTGTTACTGTCCTGGTTATAACACACATGACCAACACAACAGTTAGTGTTACTGTCCTGGTTATAACACCCATGACCAACACAACAGTTGGTGTTACTGCCCTGGTTATAACACACATGACCAACACAACAGTTAGTGTTACTGTCCTGGTTATAACACCCATGACCAACACAACAGTTAGTGTTACTGTCCTGGTTATAACACACATGACCAACACAACAGTTAGTGTTACTGCCCTGGTTATAACACACATGATCAACACAACAGTTAGTGTTACTGTCCTGGTTATAACACACATGACCAACACAACAGTTAGTGTTACTGCCCTGGTTATAACACACATGACCAACACAACAGTTAGTGTTACTGCCCTGGTTATAACACACATGACCAACACAACAGTTAGTGTTACTGCCCTGGTTATAACACACATGACCAACACAACAGTTAGTGTTACTGTCCTGGTTATAACACACATGACCAACACAACAGTTAGTGTTACTGTCCTGGTTATAACACACATGACCAACACAACAGTTAGTGTTACTGTCCTGGTTATAACACACATGACCAACACAACAGTTAGTGTTACTGTCCTGGTTATAACACACATGACCAACACAACAGTTAGTGTTACTGTCCTGGTTATAACACCCATGACCAACACAACAGTTAGTGTTACTGTCCTGGTTATAACACCCATGACCAACACAACAGTTAGTGTTACTGTCCTGGTTATAAATAACTGTAACTGTTACTGCTATTTATACCACAGCAGAAAACACACACACCCACACCACACATGAGCGTGGACTTCTTCTCCTGACATGAACCCCTCAGCCCTCCTAAAACAGCCCAGAACATGGAGCTCAATGTCAGCTACATTACTGACACGTCCTGTCTAGTCCAGAGAGGAAAACACCAACATAGACCTTTCCTTGACCCCTTCCTGTGTACGCAGTGATCACACACACACACACACACACACACACACACACACACACACACACACACACACACACACACACACACACACACACACACACACACACACACACACACACACACACACACAAAACAGGCACACACACTAAAAAACACAAGTATACACACACACACAAATAGACACACATGCAAAAAACCACACACACAGTTCAGACTTCCAACACACAGTCACATGCTCTTTCTTAAAACGTCATCACAGATGTATAAATTACTATGTGAAATGTTTGAACATTCAGATAGGAGATGACTTGGCTCACTAATGGAATGTGTAAACTAAATACCTGAGTCAATCTATTCCTGTCCGGTATGTTGTTGTTCCACTGGTACTGTTGGTTTGTAGCTGCTATAAGAAACAGAGAAGGGAAGTTCTGGCTCGGACAAGGCTACTTAACAAACAAGTAGTAGTCCAGGTTATTACTATGTTACAATGTAAGCATGTTACCAGGTTATTTCTTATTAAGCACCTGGTCATTTATGTGTTGTAAAATAAAGGTGCCATATCACTGCAACTCTATACTACCAGCCACACCTACTGCCTTCAGGGTACTGAGATCAGATTGTCAGACTACTGCCTTCAGGGTACTGAGATCAGATTGTCAGACTACTGCCTTCAGGGTACTGAGATCAGGTTGTCAGACTACTGCCTTCAGGGAACTGAGATCAGGTTGTCAGACTACTGCCTTCAGGGTACTGAGATCAGATTGTCAGACTACTGCCTTCAGGGTACTGAGATCAGGTTGTCAGACTACTGCCTTCAGGTTGTCAGACTACTGCCTTCAGGTTGTCAGACTACTGCCTTCAGGTTGTCAGACTACTGCCTTCAGGTTGTCAGACTACTGCCTTCAGGGAACTGAGATCAGGTTGTCAGACTACTGCCTTCAGGGTACTGAGATCAGGTTGTCAGACTACTGCCTTCAGGGTACTGAGATCAGGTTGTCAGACTACTGCCTTCAGGGTACTGAGATCAGGTTGTCAGACTACTGCCTTCAGGGTACTGAGATCAGGTTGTCAGACTACTGCCTTCAGGGTACTGAGATCAGGTTGTCAGACTACTGCCTTCAGGGTACTGAGATCAGGTTGTCAGACTACTGCCTTCAGGGTACTGAGATCAGGTTGTCAGACTACTGCCTTCAGGGTACTGAGATCAGGTTGTCAGACTACTGCCTTCAGGCAACTGAGATCAGGTTGTCAGACTACTGCCTTCAGGCAACTGAGATCAGGTTGTCAGACTACTGCCTTCAGGGTACTGAGCTCAGGTTGTCAGACTACTGCCTTCAGGGTACTGAGATCAGGTTGTCAGACTACTGCCTTCAGGGTACTGAGCTCAGGTTGTCAGACTACTGCCTTCAGGGTACTGAGATCAGGTTGTCAGACTACTGCCTTCAGGGTACTGAGATCAGGTTGTCAGACTACTGCCTTCAGGGAACTGAGATCAGGTTGTCAGACTACTGCCTTCAGGGAACTGAGATCAGGTTGTCAGACTACTGCCTTCAGGGAACTGAGATCAGGTTGTCAGACTACTGCCTTCAGGGTACTGAGATCAGGTTGTCAGACTACTGCCTTCAGGGTACTGAGATCAGGTTGTCAGACTACTGCCTTCAGGCAACTGAGCTCAGGTTGTCAGACTACTGCCTTCAGGGTACTGAGCTCAGGTTGTCAGACTACTGCCTTCAGGGTACTGAGCTCAGGTTGTCAGACTACTGCCTTCAGGGTACTGAGATCAGGTTGTCAGACTACTGCCTTCAGGGTACTGAGATCAGGTTGTCAGACTACTGCCTTCAGGGTACTGAGATCAGGTTGTCAGACTACTGCCTTCAGGGTACTGAGATCAGGTTGTCAGACTACTGCCTTCAGGGTACTGAGATCAGGTTGTCAGACTACTGCCTTCAGGCAACTGAGATCAGGTTGTCAGACTACTGCCTTCAGGGTACTGAGATCAGGTTGTCAGACTACTGCCTTCAGGGAACTGAGATCAGGTTGTCAGACTACTGCCTTCAGGGAACTGAGATCAGGTTGTCAGACTACTGCCTTCAGGGAACTGAGATCAGGTTGTCAGACTACTGCCTTCAGGGAACTGAGATCAGGTTGTCAGACTACTGCCTTCAGGGTACTGAGATCAGGTTGTCAGACTACTGCCTTCAGGGTACTGAGATCAGGTTGTCAGACTACTGCCTTCAGGGAACTGAGATCAGGTTGTCAGACTACTGCCTTCAGGGAACTGAGATCAGGTTGTCAGACTACTGCCTTCAGGGTACTGAGATAAGGTTGTCAGACTACTGCCTTCAGGGAACTGAGATCAGGTTGTCAGACTACTGCCTTCAGGGTACTGAGATCAGGTTGTCAGACTACTGCCTTCAGGGAACTGAGATCAGGTTGTCAGACTACTGCCTTCAGGGTACTGAGATCAGGTTGTCAGACTACTGCCTTCAGGGTACTGAGATCAGGTTGTCAGACTACTGCCTTCAGGGAACTGAGATCAGGTTGTCAGACTACTGCTTTCAGGCAACTGAGATCAGGTTGTCAGACTACTGCCTTCAGGCAACTGAGATCAGGTTGTCAGACTACTGCCTTCAGGCAACTGAGATCAGGTTGTCAGACTTGGCACAGAGACAGGTATGGAGGTATGTGGGTTTCCGTGACCTGTTCTGTCCTGCCTTATCCTGTCCTGCCCTGTCCTGTCCTGCCCTGTCCTTTTCTGTCATGTCACGGTGGTGATGCTCATACAGGGTAGACTAGTGAATCTCAATTAAAAGGAGGAGGGATCAGGATTGGACCAGGCTCAGAGAGAGAGAGTGATCCAGGGCCGAGAGCCTGTCTAGAGCCTAGAACCTAGAGGAAGAGAGGGAGAGAGTGATCCAGGGCCGAGAGCCTGTCTAGACCCTAGAACCTAGAGGAAGAGCGGGAGAGAGAGAGAGAGAGAGAGAGAGAGAGAGAGAGAGAGAGAGAGAGAGAGAGAGAGAGAGAGAGAGAGAGAGAGAGATCCAGGGCCGAGAGCCTGTCTAGAGCCTAGAACCTAGAGGAAGAGAGGGAGAGAGTGATCCAGGGCCGAGAGCCTGTCTAGAGCCTAGAACCTAGAGGAAGAGAGGGAGAGAGTGATCCAGGGCCGAGAGCCTGTCTAGAGCCTAGAACCTAGAGGAAGAGCGGGAGAGCGGGAGAGAGGGAGAGAGAGAGTGATCCAGGGCCGAGAGCCTGTTTAGAGCCTAGATCCTAGAGGAAGAGCGGGAGAGAGGGAGAGAGGGAGAGAGAGAGAGAGAGAGACTAGACACAGCCAACCGTCATCCAATCAGCTTCAAGCTTCAGGCATACAGGGTTTACATTCCCTAATCACCCTGTCAGGAGATTACACTGAGAAAGGAGGGAGGGATGAAGGTAGTATGGGAGGAAGAGGAGAGAGGGAAATGGGGTAGAGAGAGACGGAGAGAGGAGGGAGTAGGCAGCGAGAGAGAGAGAGAGAGGTGGAGAGAATAAGTGAAAGAGGGAGAGAGTGAAAGAGGGCGAGGTAGCACTGTACAGAGAGCAGAGCTCTTAAAGGGCTGGCACAGCGGAGGTGGTATTGAGATATCTGAGATGTAGCCTACAAAACCGTTTCCACATGAGGCAGAAATAGGATGGTAGAGAGAGCGATGCCATATGGGTGTGTTTGTGTGTGTATGAAGTGACAGGTGTCTAGAACAGTTTAGGTTATAGTGTAGTAATGTTAGGTTAGGTACCATAAGATTCTCCCTCTCCTCTCCTGTCCACCCTCTGGTTTTGGATTCAACCACAGACAGGTACCATTCCCAAAATACACTGGCGTTATGTGACAATATTGTTGACTAAAGTACTAAAAACAACCCTCTATTCTCTCCGCTTACAGGAAATTAGGTCATAAGTCCAAGAGAAAAGCAGAGGCAGCCAGGCAGTAGACCCCAGTCACATGGGTGGTGGGTAGCGGTTCAGGTGTATTAACAGAGCTAGAGGTAAGGTGTGTTAACAGAGTTACAGGTAAGGTGTGTTAACAGAGCTACAGGTAAGGTGTATTAACAGAGCTAGAGGTAAGGTGTGTTAACAGAGTTACAGGTCAGGTGTATTAACAGAGCTACAGGTAAGGTGTATTAACAGAGCTAGAGGTAAGGTGTGTTAACAGAGCTAGAGGTAAGGTGTGTTAACAGAGTTACAGGTCAGGTGTATTAACAGAGCTACAGGTCAGGTGTATTAACAGAGCTAGAGGTAAGGTGTGTTAACAGAGTTACAGGAAAGGTGTGTTAACAGAGTTACAGGTAAGGTGTATTAACAGAACTAGAGGTAAGGTGTGTTAACAGAGCTACAGGTAAGGTGTATTAACAGAACTAGAGGTAAGGTGTGTTAACAGAGTTACAGGTCAGGTGTATTAACAGAGCTACAGGTCAGGTGTATTAACAGAGCTACAGGTCAGGTGTATTAACAGAGCTACAGGTCAAGTGTATTAACAGAGTTACAGGTCAGGTGTATTAACAGAGTTACAGGTAAGGTGTATTAACAGAGCTACAGGTCAGGTGTGTTAACATAGCTACAGGTCAGGTGTATTAACAGAGCTATAGGTCAGGTGTATTAACAGAGTTACAGGTACGGTGTATTAACAGAGTTACAGGTCAGGTGTATTAACAGAGCTACAGGTCAGGTGTATCAACAGAGCTACAGGTATGGTGTGTCAACAGAGCTACAGGTCATGTGTATTAACAGAGTTACAGGTAAGGTGTATTAACAGAGCTACAGGTCAGGTGTATTAACAGAGTTACAGGTCAGGTGTATTAACAGAGCTACAGGTAAGGTTTATTAACAGAGCTACAGATCAGGTGTATTAACAGAGCTACAGGTCAGGTGTATTAACAGAGCTACAGGTCAGGTGTATTAACAGAGTTACAGGTCAGGTGTGTTAACAGAGTTACAGGTCAGGTGTATTAACAGAGCTACAGGTAAGGTTTATTAACAGAGCTACAGATCAGGTGTATTAACAGAGCTACAGGTATGGTGTGTCAACAGAACTACAGGTCATGTGTATTAACAGAGTTACAGGTCAGGTGTATTAACAGAGTTACAGGTACGGTGTGTCAACAAAGCTACAGGTAAGGTGTATTAACAGAGCTACAGGTCAGGTGTATTAACAGAGCTACAGGTCAGGTGTATTAACAGAGCTACAGGTCAGGTGTATTTAACAGAGCTACAGGTCAGGTGTGTTAACAGAGTTACAGGTCAGGTGTATTAACAGAGCTACAGGTAAGGTTTATTAACAGAGCTACAGATCAGGTGTATTAACAGAGCTACAGGTCAGGTGTATTAACAGAGCTACAGGTCAGGTGTATTAACAGAGTTACAGGTCAGGTGTGTTAACAGAGTTACAGGTCAGGTGTATTAACAGAGCTACAGGTAAGGTTTATTAACAGAGCTACAGATCAGGTGTATTAACAGAGCTACAGGTATGGTGTGTCAACAGAACTACAGGTCATGTGTATTAACAGAGTTACAGGTCAGGTGTATTAACAGAGTTACAGGTACGGTGTGTCAACAAAGCTACAGGTAAGGTGTATTAACAGAGCTACAGGTCAGGTGTATTAACAGAGCTACAGGTCAGGTGTATTAACAGAGCTACAGGTCAGGTGTATTTAACAGAGCTACAGGTCAGGTGTGTTAACAGAACTATAGGTCAGGTGTATTAACAGAGTTACAGGTAAGGTGCGTTAACAGAGCTACAGATAAGGTGTATTTAACAGAGCTACATATAAGGTGTATTTAACAGAGCTACAGATAAGGTGTATTTAACAGAGCTACAGGTCAGGTGTATTTAACAGAGCTACAGATAAGGTGTATTTAACAGAGCTACAGATAAGGTGTATTTATTTAACAGAGCTACAGGGTGATCCATGGAGTCACTGTGTTTAGGGACAGTGAATGTAAGAGGCAAAGTGGACAGCCAGTGTGGAACGGAATGACTGATATTCTATTCAGTTGGTCAACAACAACACAGATAGGATGCAACCTAAATGGCACCCTATTCCCTATATAGTGCACTACTTTTGACCAGAGCCTTATGGGCGCTGGTCAAAAGTAGTGCACTACATTGGAAATAGGGTGCCGTTTGGCCAAAGAGTTCGGAAGTTCCCGGCCAGTGGCACAGGATGGAATGTTATGGGCAGGGCTCTGAGCTCTGGGCTGTGAACAGGAAGCTAGCTGCAGTGTGTGTATGTGTGTGTGTGTTGCCTAGGCTACATATTGTTCTCCATCACACACCACCAGTTATTTCTGGACTCCCAGTCAGCCCCTGTAAGGTCTCATGTACATAATGTCCAGTGAAATGTCCAGTTCTAACCCTATGAAGGACATGACTAGGCCTATACAAGACAGAGCCTACCATTAGTTTATAACAGAAAATACATTCACATAGTTTGGCCATGAGTGTCCACTCAAAAACATATAGGTCCGTGACTCCCCTGGCCAGCCCCACTGTCCTGTGTGATTCTCTATGATCTCAATAAACTGGTTCGCTCGCTCGCACACACACACACACACACACACACACACACACACACACACACACACACACACACACACACACACACACACACACACACACACACACACACACACACACACAGCCAGATGTTGCACAGAAGTAGTTAATGTTTTACTCTATTCCTGTGGTGTCTGTGAGTTAAAGACGTATTGAGCCAATTAGAGATGAGGAAATATACTGAGATGAATCCCAGGCCCTGCTGTTATTGAGTTAGACAAAGAAACCAGACTGGTTCTGAGCAGAGGTCAGTCTGGTTCTGGCCTCACCATTACTCATGAAACACCATATTGCAACCGTTTTCTATCTGTTCATACTTATACATAGAGAAATAAGGGATTTATTTCTGACTAACATGTTCCCTCAGAAACCTATTATAGGCTGTCACAACAGCTAGCTGGTGGGCCGCTGCCAAGTAGGCTATGTATGATGCATTGTCATATATCAACATGGCATTACACTAGTCACTAGATACCTGACACAAACCGTCACAGGCACCAGCAGTTTTACACTACTAGACCACAGGCCTATACTGAGATCATTTAAAACCCGTTAAACGATTACATTGTTGTTATTATGGGGTTGAACTCATTTCTTGAGAAATATAAATATCCCACATATGTGAAGTGTATTATCGCCCACTGTAGCCTGCATACCCAAACGTGTTCGCTGTCAACCTGTCACAAGTAGCATCACTTTCCGTGTCAGCCCAGCTCGCGACTTCCCGGGATGAAAACAATAACAGCAAATCCCAGCGAAAACCCAGTACCCATTATGTAAGCACACCTCACTTACCGTCAAAATAACGTGGAACACCGTACGGCTATCGACACGTCAAGCCCGCTTTCCCGTGTTCTTATTTACGGTGAATTGTATGTACTATAACCAAGTAGCAGTAGCTAGCTACATGTTTATTTCCCGACGTCTGATCATGGACGACAGATCCGCATGGGCCGTGCCCCACCGAAGGTCTGTGGACTCCCAGCCGTGTTCCAGCGCTCTTTCGCGGCGGCACTGTTTCGCTCCCCTTCCAGTCTCCCGTCTGTCAAATGTCAGCCGTAAAATCTGGTTCTCGATCCGAGGTTGCGATGTCATCTGTTAGATTTCATAGCATTGGTGGATAAACTCCGTTAGTTTCTACCGAACCGTTACTTGACGTGCCAGTCTGCAGTAAAGAAAGCGCTCCTCTTTTCTTAATTATTTAGAAGACCCCATATCCGCTGCACTGTTTCCGCTCCTGTGGCAGCAACAATGAATACGTTCCTATTTTTGTAGCATCTCTCCTTGGTGACAGGTCGGAACGGTGCCAGCATATCGAGATTTTAACTCAACACTTTTCCAAAAATCAACCCTTGAATCTCGTTGAGGAACTTTCTAAAAGGCTATATCTGGTAAGCCGTGCGCTAGCTGGCGCGGCATAACGTTGTTTGGACCAGTGGCATCAGTTAGTATACGAGCATAGTGGATGAAAGTAGGCTAGATGTATCACTAGCACTATGAGGAAGCAGCGACAAGATGTTAGCAGATGGACGGAGGGATTTGGTCAATCTCACTTTTATAATCCCTGTAGCGTAACAAAGGAGCCAGTCAGATGTTTTTCCAACAACATCAGGCTTCTGGGTCAGGTTTAAAAAGGCACCACAAATGGTTAATAAACATATTTTTTATTTTATTTCAGTGTATTCAAATAAATTTTTCTACAAAATCTATGTACACAAGTTAGAGTTAACATAAGGTGTTGTTGACAACAATATATACAAAACATGTTTACCTTTTTACATCTTTAGACAGTTTTTTAGCAAGGCTGTGGAACAGGGAGTAAGTGACTGGGGTGATTTTAAATGTGACCCCTGGATACATCTAGTATTCCCTGTGGTAAATATGATTTCCTATACAGTGTAATAGTATTCCTATGGTAAATATGACTTCCTATACATGATACAGTGTAATAGTATTCCTATGGTATAGGTCAGGACATCATATGACATCACAGTGTTTCCCCTATACTAATTTAGCAGTGGCGGCACACCACATCGTTGCTGCCACTCCCAAAAATATGACTTGCTGCCACTCTCCCCAAAAAACATATATATTTTTTCTATGTAGAAAAGCTCATGGAGTGATAGATTTTTTATTAAGAGTATCTTTGAGAACAAAAAAAAGAATCACCAAAATAAAAACTAGTCAGGGAGAATAAAAAGTTCCCCTAAAATATCATGTCACGGGGCCCCCATTGATTCTGTTATAATGTTTGAGTCATTCAGACAGCATAAGAACAAGGCAGAAGAACACGGCATAAGCCATGGCAAAATGTGTAGAATTGCAGGACATTTGTTTTTAAAGTGAGCATTTTTCTCTTAGCACCATGACAAAATGTGTAGAATTGCAGAAAATTTGCTTTAAAAACACCAAAATGTCTCTGCTCATTTTCGGTCGGAGACCGTGCCATTGGCCACACCCACTACACTAACTTGGTCACCGCTGCTGAAGAAAATACTTGGGGAAACACTATCTTATACCATCAATTATGTCTCCTAATACACATCACATAGGACCTGATAGGCTGTTATACCATGCAGTATAGAGGACCTGATAGGTCACTATACAGTTCAGTATTGAGGACCTGATAGGCTGTTATACCATGCAGTATAGAGGACCTGATAGGTCACTATACAGTATAGTATTGAGGACCTGATAGGTCATTACACAGTTCAGTATAGGAGGACCTGATAGGCCGTTACACCGTGCAGTATAGGAGGACCTGATAGGCCGTTACACCGTGCAGTATAGGAGGACCTGATAGGCCGTTACACCGTGCAGTATAGGAGGACCTGATAGGCCGTTACACCGTGCAGTATAGGAGGAACTGACAGCCCGTTACAACGTGCAGTATAGGAGGACATGATAGGCCGTTACACCGTGCAGTATGTGTTGATGAGGTGCCGTACCATCTCAGTGTTTCCACTGGCCTGGTAGATGATTGACAGGTTGAAGGCTATCTCTCTACGCAGGTCTACCTGGTCAGCCTCAATACCCTGTAGGAGAGAGATGAGGAAGAGATGAGGTGGGTCTGTAGTATATACCTCTAGTGTAAGAGGAGGGAAGCTGAGAGCCTTGTGGTAATAGTGAATGGAGAGGTGTGTCTGTAGTATATACAGTTGGAGTCGGAAGTTTACATACACTTTAGCCAAATACATTTAAACTCAGTTTCATAATTCCTGACATTTATTCGTAGTAAAAATTCCCCGTCTTAGGTCAGTTAGGATCACCACTTTATTTTAAGAATGTGAAATACCAGAATAATAGTAGAGAGAAGGAGTTATTTCAGCTTTTATTTCTTTCATCACATTCCCAGTGGGTCAGAAGTTTACATACACTCAATTAGTATTTGGTAGCATTGCCTTTAAATTGTTTAACTTGGGTCAAATGTTTCAGGTAGCCTTCCACAAGCTTCCCACAATAAGCTAGGTGAATTTTGGCCCATTCCTCCTGACAGAGCTGATGTAACTGAGTCAGGTTTGTAGGCCTTCTTGCTCGCACACGCTTTTTCAGTTCTGCCCACAAATTGTCTATAGGATTGAGGTCAGGGCTTTGTGATGGCCACTCCAATACCTTGACTTTGTTGTCCTTAAGCCATTTTGCCACAACTTTGGAAGTATGCTTGGGGTCATTGTCCATTTGGAAGACCCATTTGCGACCAAGCTTTAACTTCCTGACTGATGTCTTGAGATGTTGCTTCAATTTATCCACATCATTTTCCTCCCTCATGATGCCATCTATTTTGTGAAGTGCACCAGTCCCTCCTGCAGCAAAGCACCCCCACAACATGATGCTGCCACCCCTTTGCTTCACAGTTGGGATGGTGTTCTTCAGCTTGCTAGCCTCCCCCTTTTTCCTCCAAACATAACGATGGTCATTATGGCCAAACAGTTCTATTTTTGTTTCATCAGACCAGAGGTAAATTTCTCCAAAAAGTACGATCTTTGTCCCCATGTGCAGTTGCAAACCGTAGTCTGGCTTTTTTATGGCGGTTTTGGAGCAGTGGCTTCTTCCTTGCTGAGCGGCCTTTCAGGTTGTCGATATAGGACTCGTTTTACTGTGGACATAGATACTTTTGTACCTGTTTCCTCCAGCATCTTCACAAGGTCCTTTGCTGTTGTTCTGGGATTGATTTTCACTTTTCGCACCAAAGTACGTTCATCTCTAGGAGACAGAACGCGTCTCCTTCCTGAGCGGTATGACGGCTGCGTGGTCCCATGGTGTTTATACTTGCGTACTATTGTTTGTACAGATGAAAGTGGTACCTTCTGGCTTTTGGAAATTGCTCCCAAGGATGAACCAGACTTGTGGAGGTCTACCATTTTTTTTTAATGAGGTCTTGGCTGATTTCTTCAGATTTTCCCATGATGTCAAGCAAAGAGACACTGAGTTTGAAGGTAGGCCTTGAAATGCATCCACAGGTACACCTTCAATTGACTCAAATTATGTCAATTAGCCTATCAGAAGCTTCTAAAGCCATGACATCATTTTGTGGAATTTTCCAAGCTGTTTAAAGGCACAGTCAACTTAGTGGATGTAAACTTCTGACCCACTGGAATTGTGATACAGTGAATTATAATTGAAATAATCTGTCTGTAAATAATTGTTGGAAAAATGACTTGTGTCGTGCACAAAGTAGATGTCCTAACCGACTTGCCAAAACTATAGTTTGTTAACAAGACATTTTTGGAGTGGTTGAAAAACAAGTTTTAATGACTCCAACCTAAGTGTATGTAAACTTCTGACTTCAACTGCACCTCTAGTGTAAGAGGAGGGAAACTGAAAGCCTTGTGGTAATAGTGAATGGCGAGGTGTGCCTGTAGTAGATACCTCTAGTGTTATAGGAGGGAAGCTGAGAGCCTTGTGGTAATAGTGAATGGCGAGGTGTGCCTGTAGTAGATACCTCTAGTGTTATAGGAGGGAAGCTGAGAGCCTTGTGGTAATAGTGAATGGCGAGGTGTGCCTGTAGTATATACCTCTAGTGTAAGAGGAGGGAAACTGAGAGCCTTGTGGTAATAGTGAATGGCGAGGTGTGTCTGTAGTATATACCTCTAATGTTAGAGGAGGGAAGCTGAGAGCCTTGTGGTAATAGTGAATGGCGAGGTGTGTCTGTAGTATATACCTCTAGTGTAAGAGGAGGGAAACTGAGAGCCTTGTGGTAATAGTGAATGGCGAGGTGTGTCTGTAGTAGATACCTCTAGTGTTAGAGGAGGGAAACTGAGAGCCTTGTGGTAATAGTGAATGGCGAGGTGTGTCTGTAGTAGATACCTCTAGTGTTAGAGGAGGGAAGCTGAGAGCCTTGTGGTAATAGTGAATGGAGAGGTGTGCCTGTAGTATATACCTCTAATGTTAGAGGAGGGAAGCTGAGAGCCTTGTGGTAATAGTGAATGGCGAGGTGTGCCTGTAGTATATACCTCTAGTGTAAGAGGAGGGAAACTGAGAGCCTTGTGGTAATAGTGAATGGAGAGGTGTGTCTGTAGTAGATACCTCTAGTGTAAGAGGAGGGAAGCTGAGAGCCTTGTGGTAATAGTGAATGGCGAGGTGTGCCTGTAGTATATACCTCTAGTGTAAGAGGAGGGAAGCTGAGAGCCTTGTGGTAATAGTGAATGGCGAGGTGTGCCTGTAGTATATACCTCTAGTGTAAGAGGAGGGAAACTGAGAGCCTTGTGGTAATAGTGAATGGAGAGGTGTGTCTGTAGTAGATACCTCTAGTGTAAGAGGAGGGAAGCTGAGAGCCTTGTGGTAATAGTGAATGGCGAGGTGTGCCAGGCCCATCTGCTGCAGGGCCCGTCCCAGGTTGTACATGCTTTCCTGGCAGTGCCCACGCTGCTCCACGTAACGCCACAGGAACGAGAAGCCCTGCCACAACACACAGACACACACGTTATGACACAAAACACATACACATAGGGTCTACACACACACACACGACACACAGGGTCTACACACACACAGGGTCTACACACACATACAGGGTCTAAACACACACACGACACACAGGGTCTACACACACATGACACATAGGGTCCACACACACACACAGGGTCCACACACACACACAGGGTCCACACACACACACACAGGGTCCACACACACACACGACACACAGGGTCTAAACACACACGACACACAGGGTCTAAACACACACACACACGACACACAGGGTCTAAACACACACACACGACACATAGGGTCCACACACACACACACAGGGTCCACACACACACACGACACACAGGGTCTAAACACACACACACGACACACAGGGTCTAAACACACACACACGACACACAGGGTCCACACACACACACAGGGTCCACACACACACACACACACACACACACACACACACACACACACACACACACACACACACACACACACACACAGATATAGGGTCTACACACAGACACACACACAGACCGAGGGTTACAGGCTTACAAAAGGGGTGACTGTATGACTTTATAACAGGTTTTATAGCACAACCACACCACATGAACACATACATCCTATAGGTTCTACACACTTCTATGGGACACAATAGGAGTCTGACCTGCAGTATCAGCGGGTGGCGTTTAACCACAAACTTCTGAGACGCCATGTGGAAGAAGGTGAGGCCAACACACAGACTGTACAGAGGTTCATCTGGCTTAGCCCTGAACGCCTGAACGTACTGACCTAGAGAGAGAGAGACAGGGAGAGAGACAGAGAGAGACAGGGAGAGAGACAGAGAGAGAGAGAGAGACAGAGACAGGGAGACAGGGAGAGAGAGAGAGACAGAGACACAGAGAGAGAGACACAGAGAGAGAGACACACAGAGAGACAGGGAGAGAGAGACACACAGAGAGACAGAGAGAGAGACAGGGAGAGAGACAGGGAGAGAGACAGAGAGAGACACACAGAGAGACAGGCAGAGAGACAGGCAGAGAGAGAGACAGACAGAGAGAGAGAGACAGGGAGAGACAGGAGACGGAGAGAGACAGAGACATTAATTCCTACTTGGATTCCACATTAACCTGGATGTGCAATAACCATTCCCCTGGCTAGAAGGCCATAGTTTTATGTAGTATGCATCCGTAGTATGCATCAGTAGTATGCATCTGTAGTATGCATCAGTAGTATGCATCTGTAGTATGTATCTGTAGTATGCATCTGTAGTATGCATCTGTAGTATGCATCTGTAGTATCTGTAGTATGCATCTGTAGTATGCATCTGTAGTATGCATCTGTAGTATCTGTAGTATGCATCTGTAGTATGCATCTGTAGTATGCATCTGTAGTATCTGTAGTATGTATCTGTAGTATGCATCTGTAGTATCTGTAGTATGCATCTGTAGTATGCATCTGTAGTATGCATCTGTAGTATGTATCTGTAGTATGTATCTGTAGTATGTATCTGTAGTATGTATCTGTAGTATGCATCTGTAGTATGTATCTGTAGTATGCATCTGTAGTATGTATCTGTAGTATGCATCTGTAGTATGCATCTGTAGTATGCATCTGTAGTATCTGTAGTATGCATCTGTAGTATGTATCTGTAGTATGCATCTGTAGTATGTATCTGTAGTATGCATCTGTAGTATGCATCTGTAGTATGCATCTGTAGTATGCATCTGTAGTATGCATCTGTAGTATCTGTAGTATGCATCTGTAGTATGCATCTGTAGTATGCATCTGTAGTATCTGTAGTATGCATCTGTAGTATGCATCTGTAGTATGCATCTGTAGTATCTGTAGTATGTATCTGTAGTATGTATCTGTAGTATCTGTAGTATGCATCTGTAGTATGTATCTGTAGTATGCATCTGTAGTATGCATCTGTAGTATGTATCTGTAGTATGTATCTGTAGTATGTATCTGTAGTATGCATCTGTAGTATGTATCTGTAGTATGTATCTGTAGTATGTATCTGTAGTATGTATCTGTAGTATGTATCTGTAGTATGTATCTGTAGTATGTATCTGTAGTATGTATCTGTAGTATGTATCTGTAGTATGCATCTGTAGTATCTGTAGTATGTATCTGTAGTATGCATCTGTAGTATGCATCTGTAGTATGTATCTGTAGTATGCATCTGTAGTATCTGTAGTATGTATCTGTAGTATGCATCTGTAGTATGTATCTGTAGTATGTATCTGTAGTATCTGTAGTATGTATCTGTAGTATGTATCTGTAGTATGCATCTGTAGTATCTGTAGTATCTGTAGTATCTGTAGTATGTATCTGTAGTATGTATCTGTAGTATGCATCTGTAGTATGCATCTGTGTGGTCATACCGAGTGCGTGTTTGAAGCTGCCAGACACCAGTGCGTTGTGTCCACTGAGAACACACAGGGCGTGGTTGTCTGGGTTCTTCATCATCAGACGCAGACAGAACCGATGATGACGCACGTCCTGGGAGTGAAGGGTCACCTGGTGGGAGAGGACAGGGAGAATGAGTGAGCTGGTGTGTGTGTGTGTGTGTGTGTGTGTGTGTGTGTGTGTGTGTGTGTGTGTGTGTGTGTGTGTGTGTGAAGGATCACCTGGTTGAATACATTCCACAGCATGGGCCACTCCTGCTTCTCCATCAGCGTCAGCCTACAAACAGATGGAGGTTAGAGGTCAATATGGTCCCCACACACACTCAAAATAAGCCCTGGTGCACCTCCTGATCTAACACACATGGAGTGTATATGACAAGGAGGAAGCTGTTTCTCTCTAGATGTTTCTGGAGTCAGTAGGACAGCCAGTCAGCAGTACGGACAGCCAGTCAGCAGTACGGACAGCCAGTCAGCAGTACGGACAGCCAGTCAGCAGTACGGACAGCCAGTCAGCAGTACGGACAGCCAGTCAGCAGTACGGACAGCCAGTCAGCAGTACGGACAGCCAGTCAGCAGTACGGACAGCCAGCCAGCAGTACGGACAGCCAGCCAGCAGTACGGACAGCCAGCCAGCAGTACGGACAGCCAGCCAGCAGTACGGACAGCCAGCCAGCAGTACGGACAGCCAGCCAGCAGTACGGACAGCCAGCCAGCAGTACGGACAGCCAGCCAGCAGTACGGACAGCCAGCCAGCAGTACGGACAGCCAGTCAGCAGTACGGACAGCCAGCCAGCAGTACGGACAGCCAGCCAGTAGTACGGACAGCCAGCCAGTAGTACGGACAGCCAGTCAGTAGTACGGACAGCCAGTCAGCAGTACGGACAGCCAGTCAGTAGTTACGGACAGCCAGTCAGTAGTACGGACAGCCAGTCAGTAGTACGGACAGCCAGTCAGCAGTACGGACAGCCAGTCAGTAGTTACGGACAGCCAGTCAGTAGTACGGACAGCCAGTCAGTAGTACGGACAGCCAGTCAGTAGTACGGACAGCCAGTCAGTAGTACGGACAGCCAGTCAGTAGTACGGACAGCCAGTCAGTAGTACGGACAGCCAGTCAGCAGTACGGACAGCCAGTCAGCAGTACGGACAGCCAGTCAGCAGTACGGACAGCCAGTCAGCAGTACGGACAGCCAGTCAGCAGTACGGACAGCCAGTCAGCAGTACGGACAGCCAGTCAGCAGTACGGACAGCCAGTCAGCAGTACGGACAGCGAGTCAGTAGTACGGACAGCGAGTCAGTAGTACGGACAGCGAGTCAGTAGTACGGACAGCCAGTCAGTAGTACGGACAGCCAGTCAGTAGTACGGACAGCCAGTCAGTAGTACGGACAGCCAGTCAGTAGTACGGACAGCCAGTCAGTAGTACGGACAGCCAGCCAGTAGTACGGACAGCCAGCCAGTAGTACGGACAGCCAGCCAGTAGTACGGACAGCCAGCCAGTAGTACGGACAGCCAGCCAGTAGTACGGACAGCCAGCCAGTAGGACGGACAGCCAGCCAGTAGTACGGACAGCCAGCCAGTAGGACAGCCAGTCAGCAGGACAGCCAGTCAGCAGGACAGCCAGCCAGCAGGACAGCCAGTCAGCAGGACAGCCAGTCAGCAGGACAGCCAGTCAGTAGGACAGCCAGTCAGTAGGCCAGTCAGTCAGCAGGACAGCCAGTCAGCAGGACAGTCAGTCAGTAGGACAGCCAGTCAGCAGGACAGCCAGTCAGTAGGACAGCCAGTCAGTAGGACAGCCAGTCAGTAGGACAGCCAGTCAGCAGGACAGCCAGCCAGCAGGACAGCCAGTCAGCAGGACAGCCAGCAGGACAGCCAGTAGGACAGCCAGTCAGCAGGACAGTCAGTAGGACAGCCAGTCAGCAGGACAGGCAGTCAGTAGGACAGCCAGTAGGACAGCCAGTCAGCAGGACAGCCAGTCAGCAGGACAGCCAGTCAGTAGGACAGCCAGTAGGACAGCCAGTCAGTAGGACAGCCAGTCAGCAGGACAGCCAGCCAGTAGGACAGCCAGCCAGTAGGACAGCCAGTCAGCAGGACAGTCAGTCAGCAGGACAGTCAGTCAGCAGGACAGCCAGTCAGTAGGACAGCCAGTCAGTAGGACAGCCAGTAGGACAGCCAGCCAGTAGGACAGCCAGTCAGCAGGACAGTCAGTCAGCAGGACAGTCAGTAGGACAGTCAGTCAGTAGGAACAGCCAGTAGGACAGCCAGTCTGACCTGATGTAATCGTAGGCCTTGCGGTAGTTATGGTCCAGGAAAGCAGCCGACAGACCAAAGAACTCCAGCTCTTTCCTCTTCACCTAAACAACACATCACTGTCATGTAGATTTAACCAACAAAGTGCTAACAATACATTTAGAAAGATAGAACAATAAATGAGTCATTTTTACAATACATTTTCTTTATAATGAACAATGTCTTCATTTTAACGACAGGAAGAGAAAGTGCCAGAAGGCCAGCTGGTTCCTCTTTACCTTGACGTCATAGAAGGAGTAGAACTCCAGAGAAGAATCCACCAGCAGCTCTGCCTCTTTAAAACGCTTCATCTCACACAGCGTACACACACACCTCACCAACAGTAACCACCAGTCCTCCCGGGACAACACACTGGTCTTACCTGGGGAGGGAGGGAGGGAGGGAGAGAGAGAGAGGGAGGGAGGGAGGGAGGAGAGGGAGAGGGAGGAGAGGGAGGGAGGAGAGGGAGAGAGAGAGGGAGAACATCACTTAATCGTTTCTCTTTTTCGGTCTGTAATCTCTCAGTACATCTGTAACATGTGATCCATCAGAGGAGTCTTACCACTGATGTCCTGGTAGGGTCTGTAATCTCTCAGTACATCTGTAACATGTGATCCATCAGAGGAGTCTTACCACTGATGTCCTGGTAGTGTCTGTAATCTCTCAGTACATCTGTAACATGTGATCCATCAGAGGAGTCTTACCACTGATGTCCTGGTAGTGTCTGTAATCTCTCAGTACATCTGTAACATGTGATCCATCAGAGGAGTCTTACCACTGATGTCCTGGTAGGGTCTGTAATCTCTCAGTACATCTGTAACATGTGATCCATCAGAGGAGTCTTACCACTGATGTCCTGGTAGGGTCTGTAATCTCTCAGTACATCTGTAACATGTGATCCATCAGAGGAGTCTTACCACTGATGTCCTGGTAGTGTCTGTAATCTCTCAGTACATCTGTAACATGTGATCCATCAGAGGAGTCTTACCACTGATGTCCTGGTAGGGTCTGTAATCTCTCAGTACATCTGTAACATGTGATCCATCAGAGGAGTCTTACCACTGATGTCCTGGTAGTGTCTGTAATCTCTCAGTACATCTGTAACATGTGATCCATCAGAGGAGTCTTACCACTGATGTCCTGGTAGGGTCTGTAATCTCTCAGTACATCTGTAACATGTGATCCATCAGAGGAGTCTTACCACTGATGTCCTGGTAGTGTCTGTAATCTCTCAGTACATCTGTAACATGGGATCCATCAGAGGAGTCTTACCACTGATGTCCTGGTAGGGTCTGTAATCTCTCAGTACATCTGTAACATGGGATCCATCAGAGGAGTCTTACCACTGATGTCCTGGTAGGGTCTGTAATCTCTCAGTACATCTGTAACATGTGATCTATCAGAGGAGTCTTACCACTGATGTCCTGGTAGGGTCTGTAATCTCTCAGTACATCTGTAACATGTGATCTATCAGAGGAGTCTTACCACTGATGTCCTGGTAGGCTGCCTCCTGGTCACCGATGTCTGACACCAGGTCCTTAGACACCTTGACCAGACGCAGGTGTCTGACCCCCGACCACATGCTGGCTCTGACACACACCTGTGCCCGCGTCATAGCCACCTGAATGACAACACAGTAGGAACAACATCAGTGTGTGTGTGTGTGTGTGTGTGTGTGTGTGTGTGTGTGTGTGTGTGTGTGTGTGTGTGTGTGTGTGTGTGTGTGTGTGTGTGTGAGAGAAGCCTACCTTCAGCAGCATAGCCAGCATGGTCAGCATGGTATCCAGGTAGTCATCCAGTCGGCCTTGGGAACGCAGCAGAGTAGAGCGGTGCAGCAGCAGCTTCAACTCCTGGACCACACACACACACGGGGATAATCAGTACACACACCCTGACACCCTCCCCTCCCTCCTCCCCCTCCACCTGCCTGCTGTGCTGCGGAGGCGTCCTGTGCCAGTGTGTCTGGGTCGTACATGGGCTCCAGGGCCTTGAGGGCACAGAGAGGTCGACCCAGCTGCTGCTGCAGAGTAGACAGACACAGCCTGGCCTCCAGGTGAAGAGGAGCCATCTGTACTACCTTGTTGTAACTCGTCACTGCTACCTCCATGTGGCCCAGCGCCTTCAGACACTCTGGAGACACACATCAATTAACACGTTAGGAACTGTTGAGATGACGGAGTTGTAACGCGGTACGACGACAGAGTTGTAACGCGGTACGACGACAGAGTTGTAACGGGGTACGACGACAGAGTTGTAACGGGGTACGACGACAGAGTTGTAACGGGGTACGACGACAGAGTTGTAACGGGGTACGACGACAGAGTTGTAACGGGGTACGACGACAGAGTTGTAACGGGGTACGACGACAGAGTTGTAACGGGGTACGACGACAGAGTTGTAACGGGGTACGACGAGAGAGAGTTGTAACGCGGTACGACGACGGAGTTGTAACGCGGTACGACGACGGAGTTGTAACGCGGTACGACGACAGAGTTGTAACGGGGTACGACGACAGAGTTGTAACGGGGTACGACGACAGAGTTGTAACGGGGTACGACGACAGAGTTGTAACGCGGTACGACGACAGAGTTGTAACGCGGTACGACGAGAGAGAGTTGTAACGGGGTACGACGACAGAGTTGTAACGGGGTACGACGACGGAGTTGTAACGCGGTACGACGACAGAGTTGTAACGCGGTACGACGACAGAGTTGTAACGGGGTACGACGACAGAGTTGTAACGGGGTACGACGACAGAGTTGTAACGCGGTACGACGACAGAGTTGTAACGGGGTACGACGACAGAGTTGTAACGGGGTACGACGACAGAGTTGTAACGCGGTACGACGACAGAGTTGTAACGGGGTACGACGACAGAGTTGTAACGGGGTACGACGACAGAGTTGTAACGCGGTACGACGACAGAGTTGTAACGCGGTACGACGACAGAGTTGTAACGGGGTACGACGACAGAGTTGTAACGCGGTACGACGACAGAGTTGTAACGGGGTACGACGACAGAGTTGTAACGCGGTACGACGACAGAGTTGTAACGCGGTACGACGACAGAGTTGTAACGCGGTACGACGACAGAGTTGTAACGCGGTACGACGACAGAGTTGTAACGCGGTACGACGACAGAGTTGTAACGCGGTACGACGACAGAGTTGTAACGCGGTACGACGAGAGAGAGTTGTAACGCGGTACGACGACAGAGTTGTAACGCGGTACGACGACAGAGTTGTAACGCGGTACGACGACAGAGTTGTAACGGGGTACGACGACAGAGTTGTAACGGGGTACGACGACAGAGTTGTAACGCGGTACGACGACAGAGTTGTAACGCGGTACGACGACAGAGTTGTAACGCGGTACGACGACAGAGTTGTAACGGGGTACGACGACAGAGTTGTAACGGGGTACGACGACAGAGTTGTAACGCGGTACGACGACAGAGTGTAACGCGGTACGACGACAGAGTTGTAACGCGGTACGACGACAGAGTTGTAACGGGGTACGACGACAGAGTTGTAACGCGGTACGACGACAGAGTTGTAACGGGGTACGACGACAGAGTTGTAACGCGGTACGACGACAGAGTTGTAACGGGGTACGACGACAGAGTTGTAACGCGGTACGACGACAGAGTTGTAACGGGGTACGACGACAGAGTTGTAACGCGGTACGACGACAGAGTTGTAACGCGGTACGACGACAGAGTTGTAACGGGGTACGACGACAGAGTTGTAACGCGGTACGACGACAGAGTTGTAACGCGGTACGACGACAGAGTTGTAACGGGGTACGACGACAGAGTTGTAACGGGGTACGACGACGGAGTTCTAACGCGTTACGACGAGAGTTCTAACGCGTTACGACGAGAGTTCTAACGCGTTACGACGAGAGTTCTAACGCGTTACGACGAGAGTTCTAACGCGTTACGACGAGAGTTCTAACGCGTTACGACGAGAGTTCTAACGCGTTACGACGACAGAGTTCTAACGCGTTACGACGACAGAGTTCTAACGCGTTACGACGACAGAGTTCTAACGCGTTACGACGATGCCGTTATAATGCATTACTATGATGCCGTTATAATGCATTATAAGACCTGTCAGGAGGCCCCTTTTATGCATTATTATCATCTCATAATGATCCGGACAAAATAACAGCCAGTTTGAGACAGTTGACTGTGTGTGTGTGTGTGTGTGTGTGTGTGTGTGTGCGTGTGTGTGTGTCTACCAGCGTGTCGGAGCCAGACAACAGCCAGGTTGTATCTCTCAGAGCAGACCAGGGCAGAGAGGAGAGGCAGGGCTGAGTTGTACTCTCCCTCGTCCAGGAAGGCCTCAGCCACGTCCAGGTACAGATCCCCCAGCTCCTCTGGGCTCTGCTCCATCAGAGACGTCAACATGGACTGGGGGGTAGAGAGGATGATGGAATGTCCATTTATACATTCAGAAACAAAGATTATAAGGTGTGATATTTGGTAGGAGTCTATGTGTTCCCAAAGCAGATAGATACGTTGTGTGGTACTCACATCCAGAGGTCTGTAAACATGCTGGTGGATCAGACAGACCATGAGTTTCACTCTGATGTCCACTGGTACATGGTCTGGAACTACCACCTGTCTAACCTCCCCTGGAGAGGGAGAGATATGGAGAGAGAGGGGAGGAGGGAGAGAGCGAGAGAGAGAGAGGGGAGGAGGGAGAGAGCGAGAGAGAGGGGAGGAGGGAGAGAGCGAGAGAGAGGGGAGGAGAGAGAGAGGTGAGGAGGGAGAGAGCGAGAGAGGGGAGGGAGCGAGAGAGAGAGGGGAGAGAGAGAGCGAGAGAGGGGAGGGAGAGAGGGGAGGAGGGAGACAGCGAGAGAGGGGAGGAGAGAGAGAGCGAGAGAGGGGAGGAGAGAGAGAGCGAGAGAGGGGAGGAGAGAGAGAGCGAGAGAGAGGGGAGGAGAGAGAGAGCGAGAGAGGGGAGGAGAGAGAGAGCGAGAGAGGGGAGGAGAGAGAGAGCGAGAGAGAGAGAGGGGAGGAGAGAGAGAGCGAGAGAGAGGAGGAGAGAGAGAGCGAGAGAGGGGAGGAGAGAGAGAGCGAGAGAGGGGAGGAGAGAGAGAGCGAGAGAGGGGAGGAGAGAGAGAGAGAGAGAGGGGAGGAGAGAGAGAGCGAGAGAGGGGAGGAGAGAGAGAGGTGAGGAGGGAGGAGGGAGAGAGCGAGAGAGGTGAGGAGGGAGAGAGAGAGGTGAGGAGGGAGAGAGAGAGGTGAGGAGGGAGAGAGAGAGGGGAGGAGGGAGAGAGCGAGAGGGGAGGAGGGAGAGAGCGAGAGGGGAGGAGGGAGAGAGCGAGAGGGGAGGAGGGAGAGAGCGAGAGGGGAGGAGGGAGAGAGCGAGAGAGGGGAGGAGGGAGAGAGCGAGAGAGGGGAGGAGGGGGAGAGAGAGGTGAGGAGGGAACAGAGAGAGGGTGAGGAAGAGAGAGGCATAAGAGAGTTCTGCATAGAAATGTTACTGGCTCTCCACACTGACAACTTATCAAAACCAACACTTCATAATGAAGTCCTAGATCCAGACAGTAGGACAGACTTCATAATGAAGTCCTAGATCCAGACAGTAGGACAGACTTCATAATGAAGTCCTAGATCCAGACAGTAGGACAGACTTCATAATGAAGTCCTAGATCCAGACAGTAGGACAGACTTCATAATGAAGTCCTAGATCCAGATAGTAGGACAGACTTCATAATGAAGTCCTAGATCCAGACAGTAGGACAGTAGGACAGACTTCATAATGAAGTCCTAGATCCAGACAGTAGGACAGTAGGACAGACTTCATAATGAAGTCCTAGATCCAGACAGTAGGACAGACTTCATAATGAAGTCCTAGATCCAGACAGTAGGGCAGTAGGACAGACTTCATAATGAAGTCCTAGATCCAGACAGTAGGACAGTAGGACAGACTTCATAATGAAGTCCTAGATCCAGACAGTAGGACAGTAGGACAGTAGGACAGTAGGACAGACTTCATAATGAAGTCCTAGATCCAGACAGTAGGACAGACTTCATAATGAAGTCCTAGATCCAGACAGTAGGACAGTAGGACAGACTTCATAATGAAGTCCTAGATCCAGACAGTAGGACAGACTTCATAATGAAGTCCTAGATCCAGACAGTAGGACAGACTTCATAATGAAGTCCTAGATCCAGACAGTAGGACAGTAGGACATACTTCATAATGAAGTCCTAGATCCAGACAGTAGGACAGTAGGACAGACTTCATAATGAAGTCCTAGATCCAGACAGTAGGACAGACTTCATAATGAAGTCCTAGATCCAGACAGTAGGACAGACTTCATAATGAAGTCCTAGATCCAGACAGTAGGACAGTAGGACAGTAGGACAGACTTCATAATGAAGTCCTAGATCCAGACAGTAGGACAGACTTCATAATGAAGTCCTAGATCCAGACAGTAGGACAGTAGGACAGTAGGACAGACTTCATAATGAAGTCCTAGATCCAGACAGTAGGACAGACTTTATAATGAAGTCCTAGATCCAGACAGTAGGACAGTAGGACAGTAGGACAGACTTCATAATGAAGTCCTAGATCCAGACAGTAGGACAGACTTCATAATGAAGTCCTAGATCCAGACAGTAGGACAGTAGGACAGACTTCATAATGAAGTCCTAGATCCAGACAGTAGGACAGTAGGACAGACTTCATAATGAAGTCCTAGATCCAGACAGTAGGACAGTAGGACAGACTTCATAATGAAGTCCTAGATCCAGACAGTAGGACAGTAGGACAGACTTCATAATGAAGTCCTAGATCCAGACAGTAGGACAGTAGGACAGACTTCATAATGAAGTCCTAGATCCAGACAGTAGGACAGACTTCATAATGAAGTCCTAGATCCAGACAGTAGGACAGACTTCATAATGAAGTCCTAGATCCAGACAGTAGGACAGACTTCATAATGAAGTCCTAGATCCAGACAGTAGGACAGACCTCCAGTCTCACCAGGCTCCTCTGTTGTCGCTGTTTTCATCTTCTGCTCCTCCTCTGGGTTCTCCTCCTCTGCTTCCATCTTCTTCTGCTCCTCCTCTGGGTTCTCCTCCTCTGCTTCCATCTTCTTCTGTTCCTCCTCTGGGTTCTCCTCTGCTTCCATCTTCTTCTGCTCCTCTGATTCCATCTTCTCCTGTTCCTCCTCTGGGTTCTCCTCCTCTGCTTCCATCTTCTTCTGCTCCTCCTCTGATTCCATCTTCTCCTGCTCCTCTGGGTTCTCCTCCTCTGCAAGGTCTGGCTTAAGTTCTCCTCTCTCCAGGACGATCCCGCAGAACTGGACTAGAACCTGAGGAGGGAAAACACTGGTGTCACACATACACACACACACACACACACACACACACACACATACACACACACACACCTGAAGAGCCTTGCCGTGTTCGTGGTTGGCGATGTAGAGCTCAGCAGCCATGTTGATGCTCTCGTCTGTCACCAGCTCTGGGTGTCTCCTCAGGGCCTCCTCCATCACCCCCATGGCTGACGGCAGGTCACTACTCTCATAGTAGCTTCTGGAGAGAGAACACACACATCACCGTTACACACTGAACCTAACACACATCACCGTTACACACTGAACCTAACACACATCACCGTTACACACTGAACCTAACACACATCACCGTTACACACATCACCGTTACACACTGAACCTAACACACATCACCGTTACACACTGAACCTAACACACATCACCGTTACACACTGAACCTAACACACATCACCGTTACACACTGAACCTAACACACATCACCGTTACACACATCACCGTTACACACTGAACCTAACACACACTGAACCTAACACACATCACCGTTACACACATCACCGTTACACACTGAACCTAACACACATCACCGTTACACACTGAACCTAACACACATCACCGTTACACACATCACCGTTACACACTGAACCTAACACACATCACCGTTACACACTGAACCTAACACACATCACCGTTACACACTGAACCTAACACACATCACCGTTACACACATCACCGTTACACACTGAACCGTTACACATCACCGTTACACACATCACCGTTACACACTGCACCTAACACACATCACCGTTACACACTGAACCTAACACACATCACCGTTACACACTGAACCTAACACACATCACCGTTACACACATCACCGTTACACACTGAACCTAACACACATCACCGTTACACACATCACAGTTACACACTGCACCTAACACACATCACCGTTACACACTGAACCTAACACACATCACCGTTACACACATCACCGTTACACACTGCACCTAACACACATCACCGTTACACACTGAACAGAACACACATCACCGTTACACACTGAACCTAACACACATCACCGTTACACACTGAACCTAACACACATCACCGTTACACACATCACCGTTACACACTGAACCTAACACACATCACCGTTACACACTGAACAGAACACACATCACCGTTACACACTGAACCTAACACACATCACCGTTACACACTGAACCTAACACACATCACCGTTACACACATCACCGTTACACACTGAACCTAACACACATCACCGTTACACACATCACCGTTACACACTGAACCTAACCCACATCACCGTTACACACATCACAGTTACACACTGAACCTAACACACATCACCGTTACACACTGAACCTAACACACATCACCGTTACACACATCACCGTTACACACTGAACCTAACACACATCACCTAACACACATCACCTAACACACATCACCGTTACACACTGAACCTAACACACATCACCGTTACACACTGAACCGAACACACATCACCGTTACACACTGAACCTAACACACATCACCGTTACACACTGAGCCTAACACACATCACCGCTACACACTGAACCTAACACACATCACCGTTACACACTGAACCTAACACACATCACCGCTACACACTGAACCTAACACACATCACCGTTACACACTGAACCTAACACACATCACCGTTACACACTGAACCTAACACACATCACCGAACACACATCACCGTTACACACTGAACCTAACACACATCACTGCTACACACATCACCGTTACACACATCACCGTTACACACATCACCGTTACACACTGAACCTAACACACATCACCGTTACACACTGAACCTAACACACATCACCGAACACACATCACCGTTACACACTGAACCTAACACACATCACCGTTACACACTGAACCTAACACACATCACCGTTACACACTGAACCTAACACACATCACCGCTACACACAGAACCTAACACACATCACCGTTACACACATCACCGTTACACACATCACCGTTACACACATCACCGTTACACACTGAACCTAACACACATCACCGTTACACACATCACCGTTACACACATCACCGTTACACACATCACCGTTACACACTGAACCTAACACACATCACCGTTACACACTGAACCTAACACACATCACCGTTACACACTGAACCTAACACACATCACCGTTACACACTGAACCTAACACACATCACCGAACACACATCACCGTTACACACTGAACCTAACACACATCACCGTTACACACTGAACCGTTACACACATCACCGTTACACACTGAACCGTTACACACATCACCGCTACACACTGAACCTAACACACATCACCGAACACACATCACCTAACACACATCACCGTTACACACTGAACCTAACACACATCACCGTTACACACATCACCGTTACACACATCACCGTTACACACTGAACCTAACACACATCACCGTTACACACATCACCGTTACACACATCACCGTTACACACATCACCGTTACACACATCACCGTTACACACATCACCTAACACACATCACCGTTACACACTGAACCTAACACACATCACCGTTACACACTGAACCTAACACACATCACCGAACACACATCACCGTTACACACTGAACCTAACACACATCACCGTTACACACTGAACCTAACACACATCACCGCTACACACTGAACCTAACACACATCACCGCTACACACTGAACCTAACACACATCACCGTTACACACTGAACCTAACACACATCACCGTTACACACTGAACCTAACACACATCACCGTTACACACATCACCGTTACACACTGAACCTAACACACATCACCGTTACACACATCACCGTTACACACTGAACCTAACACACATCACCGTTACACACTGAACCTAACACACATCACCGTTACACACATCACCGTTACACACATCACCGTTACACACATCACCGTTACACACTGAACCTAACACACATCACCGTTACACACTGAACCTAACACACATCACCGTTACACACATCACCGTTACACACTGAACCTAACACACATCACCGTTACACACTGAACCTAACACACATCACCGTTACACACATCACCGTTACACACATCACCGTTACACACATCACCGTTACACACAGAACCTAACACACATCACCGCTACACACTGAACCTAACACACATCACCGTTACACACTGAACCTAACACACATCACCGTTACACACTGAACCTAACACACATCACCGTTACACACTGAACCTAACACACATCACCGAACACACATCACCGTTACACACTGAACCTAACACACATCACCGTTACACACATCACCGTTACACACATCACCGAACACACATCACCGTTACACACTGAACCTAACACACATCACCGTTACACACATCACCTAACACACATCACCGTTACACACATCACCGAACACACATCACCGAACACACATCACCGTTACACACTGAACCTAACACACATCACCGTTACACACTGAACCTAACACACATCACCGAACACACATCACCGTTACACACTGAACCTAACACACATCACCGTTACACACTGAACCTAACACACATCACCGTTACACACTGAACCTAACACACATCACCGTTACACACTGAACCTAACACACATCACCGTTACACACTGAACCTAACACACATCACCGTTACACACTGAACCTAACACACATCACCTAACACACTGAACCTAACACCCTGTTGCTTGTGTGTATTGTCTGTGTCTATACAGGTGTGAATGAGTTTGTACAGTATCTGGTTGTGTATCTGTGTACACGTGCATGGCGGACTAGCCTCACTTGGCCATGTCTCGTGACAGCTGCATGAAGTGCTCTCCGTCACTAGGGGGCAGTAGGTTGAGGATACGGCGGTACCCGTCCATGGACTGCTTGTGTTCCCCCACCTGCTCATACAGGCTGCAACGTTCCCATAGGTAGCGCACATTACTGGGGTCATACTTAATGGCTGAGAGAGAGGGAGGGAGACACAGACAGACAGACAGACAGACAGACAGACAGACAGACAGACAGACAGACAGACAGACAGACAGACAGACAGACGAAGAAACAGGGATAGAGAAATGTGTTAGGAGACAGTTATTTCAGTGAGGTTGCCATTGATTGATTGAAATTCTTAGATAATTAAAATGAGTAGCTCAAGCCGGAGACAACATTAGTTGGCCATCAGTATCAACTAGCAGTAACTAGCAGTAAATCAATCAAATAAATAACATATTTTAGCAGTTTGAGGTCAGCGGTCAGAGGGCCGGGGTTAGAGGTCAGGGGTCACCTCACCTTTGGTGTAGCAGATGATGGCCTGCCTGATGTTGTCCTGCTCCAGAGACATGTCGGCCAGCTTGACCCACTCCTCACAGTCGCTGGGGTTGAGATGGGCAGCGATCAGGCCAAACTGTAGAGACTTCTCCATGTCCCCCTGGTCTTCATAGATCATAGCCAGGGTGGAGAAGGGCTCGTAGGCCAGGGGGGCTGGTGGGAGAACGGTGAATAGAAGGGTTAGGTGGGATTCAATTTTAGTCAGCGTTTAACAGGAAGGCCTGCCTCATTGACACTTCCTGGTTAATATATATATTTTTAAAGACAACTTTGATGAATTCAGATCAGTCAGTAATGCTGCATTCATGACAAGTCGGAAACTCTGAACCTTCCAGTTAAAATTAACATAAGCTATTTGGGTAGAGCTACCTATTGGATGATTCTGATACTTTCCAAGTGGGAAATTCAAATATCATCTTTCTCAGAGTTTTCAGTTTCCTAGTTACAGCATGTCCTGAATGCAACATAAGTCTTTACAATGACTTTTGTGAATTGAGATGTCTACTACAGCAGTGTCTAGTGACAAAGAAATGCCCTGTCTCTTCCTTAGTCTGTTCCTCCTCTGTCCTGGAATACTACCCATCCTGTCTGATGATCTCCTCTGTCCTGGAATACTACCCATCCTGTCTGATGAGCTCCTCTGTCCTGGAATACTACCCATCCTGTCTGATGATCTCCTCTGTCCTGGAACACTACCCATCCTGTCTGATGATCTCCTCTGTCCTGAACACTACCTACCCTGTCTGATGATCTCCATACACATCAGGACGGCGTCCTCCTTGTCTCCGCGGGCGTAACGGATGTTGGCTTCTCCCATGAGGCCCCTTAGGGCCCGGGGCAGCTTGCTGCGGTTACGTCTCTCCTGAACAGTACACAATCACCATCAATAGTCCCATGTCAACAAACACTGCAGCATGACCAAGTGTAACAGAGGTGGTTCAGTGAACCAGGCTCAAATGGTGACTAGACTAACTTTGCCTGAGACTAGCCATAATTCAACTAGTATCGCATACACAACACCTCTATCGTCAAACTATGGCTAACATTGCGTTAGCTCCCTGATCTAATGTCAAGGCTCAGAGGGCTAACAGTCTTGTGAACCCTGTTAGAATGACGACCGCCCTTTATCTCATTTTCACCTTCATCATCTTCTTGTTCTCTCGGTTAAGCTCCATTTCCAGAGCAAAGACATCCCCAGCTGAGGGGCCTTCCTCATCTCCTTTAACTTCAACCTTCCTCTCCTCCTCTGAATCCTCCTCTTCCTCCTCCTCTTCTTCATAATCGTCATCGTTGTCTTCATCCTCCTCCTCCTCCTCTTCCTCAGTCTGTTCAGTCTCTGTTCCTTCCCCCATCATCGAGGCAAAGGCCTCCTGGACAGAGGGGCTGACACCTTCCTCAGGATCCGCTGGCAAGGACAGAAGAGGTGGATAGTTGGCATAAAGCAATGACTTGACTGGAATTGCGTAAGAAGACATGAAGAGTGCCTAGGCTTTAGCTCAGCGGGCTAATATACGATTGTGGGAAGCAGAAGATCCGTGTTCCGAACCCAAGCAGTCACACATGACTGAACAAGTGGAGACACACACCTGCGGGCCGTTTTTTGGAACATTTTCTCGGACTGCGGCCGTGGGAAGTGCTGGGGAGAGTGTCATCTGGTCCAATCTCTTCATCTTCCTCTAAACGTCCTTTGTTCGATACCTGAGAGAAGAGATCCGAGATGAGCTTCTTTCAACACAGGCATTTGTGAAAGGCGTTCCAGTAGCACATATTATATCATTGCGAGCTCCAAAACTTGTACACAAGTTTGATCTTTTCAACGTTAATACAGCATGCAGAGTGGATGTCCCACTTACCTTCAATTTAGCTTTTCTTTCCTCTCTCCGTATTTCAAAGTCCTCGAATGAAATCCTTCCCTCCAGGTAGTCAATGAGCTCTGAGCTGAACCCCGACATCTCACCGACTAACTAAAACGATTTTTGGTGTTTAAATACACGTAAAACAATGATGATAATTCTCATTGTAAACATTTCATTTTGACAACACGAGTGGCACTGGCGACTGTTAATGACGTATTTCAAAACGACGGCAGTTCTTCTTCGACGCTTCGAAAGGTAGATTTGTAAATCGTTACACACCGCCACCTATCGATTAATGCATGAACCACAAAAATACTCATAGACAAAGAGAGACAAATACACACATAAAGTATCTGATAAAGATAATAAATTGGTATATTATTCTTTGATGATTTTGGTATGAATCATTGGGAGTAAATTCGTTTTTGGTTGTTGTTGTGTTCAGACAATTCCTATTCCAGAACGTCAGGTGGCGCTGTTCTATACCATATCGTTAGAGAAATCCCAGCCCGTTCGCTTCTTCCATCGTCACCGATGTTATGGCGGACTACAACAAGCACAGCAGCAAGCGGCTCTCCGATGATGGAGGTGATACTAGTACATCTTTAGGGGCAATGTATCGCTGTCTTGTCGAAATAAGACTAGAAGTATAACGTTACATCGACCACCTGTAACTAATACAATATTCCCATGCTCATCGTGTCCGCTTGTGAACGGAGCTTCGGCCTGTCCCCATTCAGCTAGCTAGATAGCAGCCATTGATGTAACGTTAGCAGGCTTCCGATGTAACTAGATAGCTAGCTGGTTTTATTAGCTAGCTAGCTTTACACGAGATCGCTAGGTTAGCCATTGCAGCTGTTTATGTATGATGGAGCAATGTTTACGATTGTTTTTCAAATACTTTTTTCGGTAAACACAACTAATATGGGCTTCACTTGGCATGCAGCCAGTTTCACAAGAAGACACATTTAGCTACCTAAGACAGATAAATGCATAGGATGCAACGTGCGTTGAACGTTACAAATCTGTAACATGATATGAAATAAACTATAGGCTATGCATGCACATATGCTATGTGTCAAATTGCAATAGTGTTAAAATAACTAGCTAGGTTTATGACCTAAAGACCGAGCATAACCGCGACAGTAGTGGGAGGTCCTTTAGCACACCAACTTCCAAACAGGTGAACCCATAGAATTAGGAATTCCTTTAATAGGATCTCTATGGGTTCACCCACCTACCGGTAACTCGGCAACCACTCCCAGGTAACAGTAGCTCATCCTTGGTTTCCCAGGCAACAGTTGCTCACCTTGGTAAGTTGTTTCGCCTCCAGCAGGACCGGAGGAGAAGGAAGCCAGTGTGAAAACTAAGACTGTCTCTTCCAGCACTGGAGGAGGGGGGAAACGCTCGGCCCAGGAGGTCAGCCCTGGCCCGGGGAAGGAGTCCACCTCGAGCCACCCGGTACCCCCAGCCCCCAAAGTCTCCAAGATAGGGTTTGGTCTGATCAGCCAGCCTATAAAGAAGCCTGCGCCCATCTCCATCAAGCTGGGTGCTAGTGTGAGTACCATTAGGGGGGGGTTAGTGTGTGTGTGAGTGACATCTATCTCAGTGTGTGTGGTTGACAGACGTGTGTATCTCTCCATTTTAGAAACCCAAAGAGCCTGTACCTGTACCTGCCAAGAAACCAGCTCTGGCCTCGGTTTTCAATGTCGACTCTGATGATGTGAGTTAAGGCGTCAGCATGCTTCATTTCGGCTGGCGCCAAACCTGGCTAGCCGAACCCAACGAGTGTGCTTGCATACTCCCTTAAAAGAACGTTGCTGGAAAAATGAGAAAAAAGCTGCAATAGTACTGTTTGTCCATTTTGAGACACCGTAGCCAGTATACGCTTCCTCAAAATAGTCAGAATAAATAAAAAAAAGAACTCAAGAAATGTAATTAGTTTAGACGTTTTTGCTGAGGAGATCTTAGTCGTAAGTTTACATCTAAGATGTTTCTTGCAATATTTTTCAAAGAAAAGTTCTCTCATTGAATGACAAAGACTTTACAGAAGAATCCCTACTGTTGACCAATCAGAGACGAAGGGGCGTACACTTCCGCTCCGAACTTCGGCTTGCCTCTAGAAAAAAATGTTGTGCACCTGCACACCTGAAGAACCCTTCACCGAAATCCAAAACAAACAAAAATGTCACAAAATGGCATCACAATATATGCACAAACTGTTTTGGCTGGGAAGCATGCGGACGCCTTCATACACACACACACCACACGATATCCCAATAGATTAGTAGGTTGTGCAAACAAACTGTCATATGCTGTGAAACATCAATGCTAGTGGCTGTGCTCTAAGCACAGAGCTGTACTAACAGCTGTTTCCTGCTCTGACAGAGTGAAGAGGAGATGCCTGCAGAAGCCAAGATGAGGATGAAGAACATTGGCAGGTAAGAAGCACAACGGTTGAATTATCTCAAAATGTGTTTACAATATCTCGCAAATTTGATCTGAAATTCCAGGTTTTCTGACATAATACTCTATTCATAAATCATTTAAATGTAATGTACCTATTCCTAGATCCTTGTCAAGTATTCTACCTAGTGTGCGTCTCTGAAATGGCATCCTATTGCCTATTAGTTAACTAATATTGACCACTTTGGAGAGAGCTCTGGCCAAAAGTAGGGCACTATATAGGGAATAGGTTACAATTTTGGGTGTATTTGAACCAGGCGTGATGACCACGTGTTTGCATGGGTCATTTGAGCGTGGACCTACGACTAAGCAATGTGATGTTTTCATTTTGGTCAACGCACCAGTTCTGACCGCAGGGGTTTCAAGAACCTTTAGGTCCACTAGCACACATAACTCTCTATGTTCACCACAGGGAGACGCCCACGTCAGCAGGCCCCAACTCCTTCAACAAGGGGAAGCAGGGATTCTCCGACCACCAGAAGCTCTGGGAGAGGAAGCTCAAGTCTCAGACGGACACTGACCAATAGGGCTCCACCTCATTGGTTATTAGTCACAGTAGGACCAGTGGGGCTCGGCCTTACTGGGTTGCTAATGACAACAGTCAAACTGCACACCGTGTTTACTTCTGTGTGGAATGTTGTCACCTTGATTGAGTGTGCTTTTTCTCTTCCTTTGACTGTTGACGACGGTGTAAAAACAATGTACATACTGCTATGTAATGATGGTGAGACATTCGTGCTATCAAGCATATTTTTTGTTTTGTTTTAAACGTGTGTGTGTGTGCGTGTGTTATATAGCGGACTGGAGTGGGTGTAGTTAAGAGCAATGAGGACACGTTTTGGGAAAGGGAACTTCAAGACAACTTAATAATAGTTTCTGACTCATCTAGGATATATCACTACTTTCTAACTGTCCTAACAGGGTTTTCAACCCTGGCCTTTCCCTCATGTATGCACTGTCTGTCATGCCTTCACAGAGTGATCACAGACAGGAACCATTTCTCCCGTGCCTGAGGTTGACATGTAGAAATATTCATATTAGGACAATAAACTTGCATTCAATTCCAAAATTAAATGTATTTTTTAATGATATTTATGCAAAAAATGCAATTGAACCACAATGCACATACCAGTGTATCATATACATTCTTCATATGCATAAATAATGTAAAGCCTCAATGACAGTCTTGATGTTACTGGGTATAAGAAGAGGAGCGGAGGACAGTATTATCAAAGATTGTTATAACTAAACCAAGATAGACCACAGCCTGTCGTTTCAAAAGGGGAATGAATGAGTCGTAGTGAGCAGAACAAGCGGATGCCTCACCTTTATACATCCGGTGAAATATCTGTCTCATTGTTCTATCTGTGCTATTATACTCTTTCAAAATGGAAAGACGTGACGTAAGCATTTTTTCCTTCACATAAGGAAACTAATTCTTCCGCTGTCAACAGCTGTCTTTAACTGTAGCTTATGCAAGTATGTTACATCCGTCTCTGTACTGTAGTTCGTTTGTAATATAAATAAATAATATACCTCTTCTGGGGTGTATTAACTAGGGAACAAACAGCTCTTAGCTCCCTCTGTAGATGCCTACTGGAGAACTTTTATTTGTATTGCTTTTAAATCTTTTAAATTCATTTTTTAATCTTATTAACACTTTGTTCTAGCTAGCTATTTGTGTAGGTAGCTATCAAGTAAACAGAACTAAACAGAAGCAAGAGAAACGGGGACAGAACCTACCTGATTTTGTCCAATAGAAAGTAGTTTTTGTTGCAAAACGTTTTCCGTTTGCCAAAAGTTTTGCTATGGTCCAAAACCTTATGCTACGGTGTGCTCTACAGATTCTGATCTTTAGCACAGTTATTGGAGAAAAAACCTGATCTGGTTGGTTTAAAAGACCAATTACTGAAAGAAGAATACACCCAGGATCTGCATTGACTGCTATTTACCAGGAACCACATACGTTACCAGGTTCCAGGAGGTAAGAACACATTCTTAGAAGCAACAACCATGAAACCACAGGTCCCTCAACCCCAAAAAAAATATATATACAAGGTGTCAAGTTACTGGACAACCGTCCCCTCCCCCACAATAAAAAAAATATATACAAGGTGTCAAGTTACTGGACAACCGTCCCCTCCCCCACAATAAAAAATATATATACAAGGTGTCAAGTTACTGGACAACTGTCCCCTCCCCCACAATAAAATATATATACAGGGTGTCAAGTTACTGTAGAACCGTCCCCTCCCCCACAAAAAAAAAAAATATATATATATACAAGGTGTCAAGTTACTGGAGAACTGTCCCCCCACACAAAAAAAAAGATATACAAGGTGTCAAGTTACTGTAGACCCGCCCCCTTCCCCACAATTAAAAAAATATACAAGGTGTCAAGTTACTGTAGAACCGTCCCCTTCCCTACAATAAAAAAAATATATATGAGATAATCTTGACAAGGTGTCAAGTTACTGGAGAACTGTCCCCTCCCCCACAATTAAAAAAATATACAAGGTGTCAAGTTACTGGAGAACCGTCCCCTCCCCCACAATTAAAAAAATATACAAGGTGTCAAGTTATTGGAGAACCCTCCCCCCCCCCCAAAAAAAAAAAAATTATACATGGCGTAAAGTTACTTGAGCACCCCCCCCCCAAGGCTGGGCTTCCCAAAAGTATAGTAGCACTGAGATAATCTTTTGTCCATTTAGTTTCAAGCTTTTGGGAAACCCAGCCCAGGCATTTAGAACTTCTAACAGCTACAAAACAGTCCCTCTGTCCTGGGTGTCTGTGTGTCTGTCTAAGAGTGTCCATGTGTCTGTCCCAGTCCCACTCTGGGCTGGCATGGCCTTGTGGAGGGATCTCCAGAACCGTGATCCAGAGTTGGAGCTAGTTATCATCCTTCCCTGGTCCTGGGGAGTCCAGTGCAGAGCAGGCAGGACTCTGATGGCCCTCCGAACCAGTGGGGGCAGCGGTGAGGCTGGAGCCACCAGGCCCAGGGTGTGAGACAGGGATAGAGATAGAGGCCTGCTGCTGGTTGGGCTAGTGGTGCTGGGGCTAGGACTGGGGTTGGGGCTGGTGGTGCTGGGGTTGGGGCTAGGACTGGGGTTGGGGCTGGTGGTGCTGGGGCTGGTCCAGATGAGGATGAGCCTGAGGTGTGGGTCTTGTTGTAAGGCTCTGATGCCTGTCTCCAGTTCAAACAGACAGGTACTGGCCAGGTAGTCAGGACTCAGGACACACACCAGTCGCCTGCTGCTGCGGATCGCACACACCACATCCTCTGCATACGCTAAAGCACAGAACACACACACCAGACATGAACGCACACACAAACACAAAACCACAAACACCACACAAGTGTCATGCTTGGCATGGTGACATGATAGTTATGCAGACTGTCAAAATCTGACAGTAAAACAGTGACTCTGTGAACCACACATTCTTCAAAATACATTTCATTTGAAAGCTGCAATCTCTATGCCAACTGTACATTCAATGGCAATGTTTTACAGTCTACTCTGGTAATGTGACTGTTTCTATTCACATGGCCTGCTCAATTATAACCTGATCCTAGATCAGTTTGTGAAGTATAGCCAACTCCTATGGTCATCGGCTGGCTCTACAACACAAACTGGTCTGGGACCAGACTATTATGCACCATAAATGGCAGCCTTTCTCTATATAGTACCCTACTTTTAAGTAGTACACTAAATAGGGAATAGGGTGCCATTTGGGATGCAGCCTAGAACTCACCTCCGCCCGGCAGCAGGTCTCTCTCCAGCAGAAAGAGGCGGTAGCCCCACTGCCCCTCCAGAACCCTGGGCAGGAGCACCTCCAGCGCCTCCTCTCTTCCTCCTCTTCCTCGTCTCCCCGCCTCCTCAGAGGAAGAGCTGGGCACGTAGGACACAAAGGCATCATATTCCTTGTCATCTACAGAGTCAATACAGGGAAGGAGAGAGAAGAGACATTCAGGTTACAGAGTCAATACAGGGAAGGAGAGAGAAGAGACATTCAGGTTACAGAGTCAATACAGGAAAGGAGAGAGAAGAGACATTCAGGTTACAGAGTCAATACAGGGAAGGAGAGAGAAGAGACATTAAGGTTACAGAGTCAATACAGGGAAGGAGAGAGAAGAGACATTCAGGTTACAGAGTCAATACAGGGAAGGAGAGAGAAGAGACATTCAGGTTACAGAGTCAATACAGGGAAGGAGAGAGAAGAGACATTCAGGTTACAGAGTCAATACAGGGAAGGAGAGAGAAGAGACATTCAGGTTACAGGGTCAATACAGGGAAGGAGAGAGAAGAGACATTCAGGTTACAGAGTCAATACAGGGAAGGAGAGAGAAGAGACATTCAGGTTACAGAGTCAATACAGGGAAGGAGAGAGAAGAGACATTCAGGTTACAGAGTCAATACAGGGAAGGAGAGAGAAGAGACATTCAGGTTACAGAGTCAATACAGGGAAGGAGAGAGAAGAGACATTCAGGTTACAGAGTCAATACAGGGAAGGAGAGAGAAGAGACATTCAGGTTACAGAGTCAATACAGGGAAGGAGAGAGAAGAGACATTCAGGTTACAGAGTCAATACAGGGAAGGAGAGAGAAGAGACATTCAGGTTACAGAGTCAATACAGGGAAGGAGAGAGAAGAGACATTCAGGTTACAGAGTCAATACAGGGAAGGAGAGAGAAGAGACATTCAGGTTACAGAGTCAATACAGGGAAGGAGAGAGAAGAGACATTCAGGTTACAGAGTCAATACAGGGAAGGAGAGAGAAGAGACATTCAGGTTACAGAGTCAATACAGGGAAGGAGAGAGAAGAGACATTCAGGTTACAGAGTCAATACAGGGAAGGAGAGAGAAGAGACATTCAGGTTACAGAGTCAATACAGGGAAGGAGAGAGAAGAGACATTCAGGTTACAGAGTCAATACAGGGAAGGAGAGAGAAGAGACATTCAGGTTACAGAGTCAATACAGGGAAGGAGAGAGAAGAGACATTCAGGTTACAGAGTCAATACAGGGAAGGAGAGAGAAGAGACATTCAGGTTACAGAGTCAATACAGGGAAGGAGAGAGAAGAGACATTCAGGTTACAGAGTCAATACAGGGAAGGAGAGAGAAGAGACATTCAGGTTACAGAGTCAATACAGGGAAGGAGAGAGAAGAGACATTCAGGTTACAGAGTCAATACAGGGAAGGAGAGAGAAGAGACATTCAGGTTACAGAGTCAATACAGGGAAGGAGAGAGAAGAGACATTCAGGTTACAGAGTCAATACAGGGAAGGAGAGAGAAGAGACATTCAGGTTACAGAGTCAATACAGGGAAGGAGAGAGAAGAGACATTCAGGTTACAGAGTCAATACAGGGAAGGAGAGAGAAGAGACATTCAGGTTACAGAGTCAATACAGGGAAGGAGAGAGAAGAGACATTCAGGTTACAGAGTCAATACAGGGAAGGAGAGAGAAGAGACATTCAGGTTACAGAGTCAATACAGGGAAGGAGAGAGAAGAGACATTCAGGTTACAGAGTCAATACAGGGAAGGAGAGAGAAGAGACATTCAGGTTACAGAGTCAATACAGGGAAGGAGAGAGAAGAGACATTCAGGTTACAGAGTCAATACAGGGAAGGAGAGAGAAGAGACATTCAGGTTACAGAGTCAATACAGGGAAGGAGAGAGAAGAGACATTCAGGTTACAGAGTCAATACAGGGAAGGAGAGAGAAGAGACATTCAGGTTACAGAGTCAATACAGGGAAGGAGAGAGAAGAGACATTCAGGTTACAGAGTCAATACAGGGAAGGAGAGAGAAGAGACATTCAGGTTACAGAGTCAATACAGGGAAGGAGAGAGAAGAGACATTCAGGTTACAGGGTCAATACAGGGAAGGAGAGAGAAGAGACATTCAGGTTACAGAGTCAATACAGGGAAGGAGAGAGAAGAGACATTCAGGTTACAGAGTCAATACAGGGAAGGAGAGAGAAGAGACATTCAGGTTACAGAGTCAATACAGGGAAGGAGAGAGAAGAGACATTCAGGTTACAGAGTCAATACAGGGAAGGAGAGAGAAGAGACATTCAGGTTACAGAGTCAATACAGGGAAGGAGAGAGAAGAGACATTCAGGTTACAGAGTCAATACAGGGAAGGAGAGAGAAGAGACATTCAGGTTACAGAGTCAATACAGGGAAGGAGAGAGAAGAGACATTCAGGTTACAGAGTCAATACAGGGAAGGAGAGAGAAGAGACATTCAGGTTACAGAGTCAATACAGGGAAGGAGAGAGAAGAGACATTCAGGTTACAGAGTCAATACAGGGAAGGAGAGAGAAGAGACATTCAGGTTACAGAGTCAATACAGGGAAGGAGAGAGAAGAGACATTCAGGTTACAGAGTCAATACAGGGAAGGAGAGAGAAGAGACATTCAGGTTACAGAGTCAATACAGGGAAGGAGAGAGAAGAGACATTCAGGTTACAGAGTCAATACAGGGAAGGAGAGAGAAGAGACATTCAGGTTACAGAGTCAATACAGGGAAGGAGAGAGAAGAGACATTCAGGTTACAGAGTCAATACAGGGAAGGAGAGAGAAGAGACATTCAGGTTACAGAGTCAATACAGGGAAGGAGAGAGAAGAGACATTCAGGTTACAGAGTCAATACAGGGAAGGAGAGAGAAGAGACATTCAGGTTACAGAGTCAATACAGGGAAGGAGAGAGAAGAGACATTCAGGTTACAGAGTCAATACAGGGAAGGAGAGAGAAGAGACATTCAGGTTACAGAGTCAATACAGGGAAGGAGAGAGAAGAGACATTCAGGTTACAGAGTCAATACAGGGAAGGAGAGAGAAGAGACATTCAGGTTACAGAGTCAATACAGGGAAGGAGAGAGAAGAGACATTCAGGTTACAGAGTCAATACAGGGAAGGAGAGAGAAGAGACATTCAGGTTACAGAGTCAATACAGGGAAGGAGAGAGAAGAGACATTCAGGTTACAGAGTCAATACAGGGAAGGAGAGAGAAGAGACATTCAGGTTACAGAGTCAATACAGGGAAGGAGAGAGAAGAGACATTCAGGTTACAGGGTCAATACAGGGAAGGAGAGAGAAGAGACATTCAGGTTACAGGGTCAATACAGGGAAGGAGAGAGAAGAGACATTCAGGTTACAGAGTCAATACAGGGAAGGAGAGAGAAGAGACATTCAGGTTACAGGGTCAATACAGGGAAGGAGAGAGAAGAGACATTCATCTACAGAGTCAATACAGGGAAGGAGAGAGAAGAGACATTCAGGTTACAGAGTCAATACAGGGAAGGAGAGAGAAGAGACATTCAGGTTACAGAGTCAATACAGGGAAGGAGAGAGAAGAGACATTCAGGTTACAGGGTCAATACAGGGAAGGAGAGAGAAGAGACATTCAGGTTACAGAGTCAATACAGGGAAGGAGAGAGAAGAGACATTCAGGTTACATAGTCAATACAGGGAAGGAGAGAGAAGAGACATTCAGGTTACAGAGTCAATACAGGGAAGGAGAGAGAAGAGACATTCAGGTTACAGAGTCAATACAGGGAAGGAGAGAGAAGAGACATTAATCTCCAGAGTCAATACAGGGAAGGAGAGAGAAGAGACATTCAGGTTACAGAGTCAATACAGGGAAGGAGAGAGAAGAGACATTCAGGTTACAGAGTCAATACAGGGAAGGAGAGAGAAGAGACATTAATCTCCAGAGTCAATACAGGGAAGGAGAGAGAAGAGACATTCAGGTTACATAGTCAATACAGGGAAGGAGAGAGAAGAGACATTCAGGTTACAGAGTCAATACAGGGAAGGAGAGAGAAGAGACATTCAGGTTACAGAGTCAATACAGGGAAGGAGAGAGAAGAGACATTCAGGTTACAGAGTCAATACAGGGAAGGAGAGAGAAGAGACATTCAGGTTACAGAGTCAATACAGGGAAGGAGAGAGAAGAGACATTCAGGTTACAGAGTCAATACAGGGAAGGAGAGAGAAGAGACATTCAGGTTACAGAGTCAATACAGGGAAGGAGAGAGAAGAGACATTCAGGTTACAGAGTCAATACAGGGAAGGAGAGAGAAGAGACATTCAGGTTACAGAGTCAATACAGGGAAGGAGAGAGAAGAGACATTCAGGTTACAGAGTCAATACAGGGAAGGAGAGAGAAGAGACATTCAGGTTACAGAGTCAATACAGGGAAGGAGAGAGAAGAGACATTCAGGTTACAGAGTCAATACAGGGAAGGAGAGAGAAGAGACATTCAGGTTACAGAGTCAATACAGGGAAGGAGAGAGAAGAGACATTCAGGTTACAGAGTCAATACAGGGAAGGAGAGAGAAGAGACATTCAGGTTACAGAGTCAATACAGGGAAGGAGAGAGAAGAGACATTCAGGTTACAGAGTCAATACAGGGAAGGAGAGAGAAGAGACATTCAGGTTACAGAGTCAATACAGGGAAGGAGAGAGAAGAGACATTCAGGTTACAGAGTCAATACAGGGAAGGAGAGAGAAGAGACATTCAGGTTACAGAGTCAATACAGGGAAGGAGAGAGAAGAGACATTCAGGTTACAGAGTCAATACAGGGAAGGAGAGAGAAGAGACATTCAGGTTACAGAGTCAATACAGGGAAGGAGAGAGAAGAGACATTCAGGTTACAGAGTCAATACAGGGAAGGAGAGAGAAGAGACATTCAGGTTACAGAGTCAATACAGGGAAGGAGAGAGAAGAGACATTCAGGTTACAGAGTCAATACAGGGAAGGAGAGAGAAGAGACATTCAGGTTACAGAGTCAATACAGGGAAGGAGAGAGAAGAGACATTCAGGTTACAGAGTCAATACAGGGAAGGAGAGAGAAGAGACATTCAGGTTACAGAGTCAATACAGGGAAGGAGAGAGAAGAGACATTCAGGTTACAGAGTCAATACAGGGAAGGAGAGAGAAGAGACATTCAGGTTACAGAGTCAATACAGGGAAGGAGAGAGAAGAGACATTCAGGTTACAGAGTCAATACAGGGAAGGAGAGAGAAGAGACATTCAGGTTACAGAGTCAATACAGGGAAGGAGAGAGAAGAGACATTCAGGTTACAGAGTCAATACAGGGAAGGAGAGAGAAGAGACATTCAGGTTACAGAGTCAATACAGGGAAGGAGAGAGAAGAGACATTCAGGTTACAGAGTCAATACAGGGAAGGAGAGAGAAGAGACATTCAGGTTACAGAGTCAATACAGGGAAGGAGAGAGAAGAGACATTCAGGTTACAGAGTCAATACAGGGAAGGAGAGAGAAGAGACATTCAGGTTACAGAGTCAATACAGGGAAGGAGAGAGAAGAGACATTCAGGTTACAGAGTCAATACAGGGAAGGAGAGAGAAGAGACATTCAGGTTACAGAGTCAATACAGGGAAGGAGAGAGAAGAGACATTCAGGTTACAGAGTCAATACAGGGAAGGAGAGAGAAGAGACATTCAGGTTACAGGGTCAATACAGGGAAGGAGAGAGAAGAGACATTCAGGTTACAGGGTCAATACAGGGAAGGAGAGAGAAGAGACATTCAGGTTACAGAGTCAATACAGGGAAGGAGAGAGAAGAGACATTCAGGTTACAGAGTCAATACAGGGAAGGAGAGAGAAGAGACATTCAGGTTACAGAGTCAATACAGGGAAGGAGAGAGAAGAGACATTCAGGTTACAGAGTCAATACAGGGAAGGAGAGAGAAGAGACATTCAGGTTACAGAGTCAATACAGGGAAGGAGAGAGAAGAGACATTCAGGTTACAGAGTCAATACAGGGAAGGAGAGAGAAGAGACATTCAGGTTACAGAGTCAATACAGGGAAGGAGAGAGAAGAGACATTCAGGTTACAGAGTCAATACAGGGAAGGAGAGAGAAGAGACATTCAGGTTACAGAGTCAATACAGGGAAGGAGAGAGAAGAGACATTCAGGTTACAGAGTCAATACAGGGAAGGAGAGAGAAGAGACATTCAGGTTACAGAGTCAATACAGGGAAGGAGAGAGAAGAGACATTCAATCGTTACAGAGTCAATACAGGGAAGGAGAGAGAAGAGACATTCAGGTTACAGAGTCAATACAGGGAAGGAGAGAGAAGAGACATTCAGGTTACAGAGTCAATACAGGGAAGGAGAGAGAAGAGACATTCAGGTTACAGAGTCAATACAGGGAAGGAGAGAGAAGAGACATTCAGGTTACAGAGTCAATACAGGGAAGGAGAGAAGAAGAGACATTCAGGTTACAGAGTCAATACAGGGAAGGAGAGAGAAGAGACATTCAGGTTACAGAGTCAATACAGGGAAGGAGAGAGAAGAGACATTCAGGTTACAGAGTCAATACAGGGAAGGAGAGAGAAGAGACATTCAAGGTTACAGAGTCAATACAGGGAAGGAGAGAGAAGAGACATTCAGGTTACAGAGGTCAATACAGGGAAGGAGAGAGAAGAGACATTCAGGTTACAGAGTCAATACAGGGAAGGAGAGAGAAGAGACATTCAGGTTACAGAGTCAATACAGGGAAGGAGAGAGAAGAGACATTCAGGTTACAGAGTCACTACAGGGGAAGGAGAGAGAAGAGACATTCAGGTTACAGAGTCAATACAGGGAAGGAGAGAGAAGAGACATTCAGGTTACAGAGTCAATACAGGGAGAGGAGAGAGAAGAG
>NW_024058444.1:45000-54859 GCF_016432855.1 Salvelinus namaycush | reverse complement strand
CAGAGAGGTAGAGAGAGGGACACAGCATACAGCAAGGTAGAGAGAGGGACACAGCATACAGCAAGGTAGAGAGAGGGACACAGCATACAGAGAGGTAGAGAGAGGGACACAGCATACAGCAATGTAGAGAGAGGGACACAGCATACAGAGAGGTAGAGAGAGGGACACAGCATACAGCAAGGTAGAGAGAGGGACACAGCATACAGCAAGGTAGAGAGAGGGACACAGCATACAGAGAGGTAGAGAGAGGGACACAGCATACAGCAAGGTCGAGAGAGGGACACGCATACAGAGAGGTAGAGAGAGGGACACAGCATACAGCAAGGTAGAGAGAGGGACACAGCATACAGCAATGTAGAGAGAGGGACACAGCATACAGCAAGGTAGAGAGAGGGACACAGCATACAGCAAGGTAGAGAGAGGGACACAGCATACAGAAGACACAGCATACAGAGAGGTAGAGAGAGGGACACAGCATACAGAAGACACAGCATACAGAGAGGTAGAGAGAGGGACACAGCATACAGAGAGGTAGAGAGAGGGACACAGCATACAGAGAGGTAGAGAGAGGGACACAGCATACAGAGAGGTAGAGAGAGGGACACAGCATACAGCAAGGTCGAGAGAGGGACACGCATACAGAGAGGTAGAGAGAGGGACACAGCATACAGCAAGGTAGAGAGAGGGACACAGCATACAGCAAGGTAGAGAGAGGGACACAGCATACAGCAATGTAGAGAGAGGGACACAGCATACAGAGAGGTAGAGAGAGGGACACAGCATACAGCAAGGTAGAGAGAGGGACACAGCATACAGCAAGGTAGAGAGAGGGACACAGCATACAGAGAGGTAGAGAGAGGGGCACAGCATACAGCAAGGTCGAGAGAGGGACACGCATACAGAGAGGTAGAGAGAGGGACACAGCATACAGCAAGGTAGAGAGAGGGACACAGCATACAGCAATGTAGAGAGAGGGACACAGCATACAGCAAGGTAGAGAGAGGGACACAGCATACAGAGAGGTAGAGAGAGGGACACAGCATACAGCAAGGTAGAGAGAGGGACACAGCATACAGAGAGGTAGAGAGAGGGGCACAGCATACAGAGAGGTAGAGAGAGGGACACAGCATACAGAAGACACAGCATACAGAGAGGTAGAGAGAGGGACACAGCATACAGAGAGGTAGAGAGAGGGACACAGCATACAGCAAGGTAGAGAGAGGGACACAGCATACAGAGAGGTAGAGAGAGGGACACAGCATACAGCAAGGTCGAGAGAGGGACACGCATACAGAGAGGTAGAGAGAGGGACACAGCATACAGCAAGGTAGAGAGAGGGACACAACATACAGCAAGGTAGAGAGAGGGACACAGCATACAGCAATGTAGAGAGAGGGACACAGCATACAGAGAGGTAGAGAGAAGGACACAGCATACAGCAAGGTAGAGAGAGGGACACAGCATACAGCAAGGTAGAGAGAGGGACACAGCATACAGACAGGTAGAGAGAGGGACACAGCATACAGAGAGGTAGAGAGAGGGACACGCATACAGAGAGGTAGAGAGAGGGACACAGCATACAGCAAGGTAGAGAGAGGGACACAGCATACAGAAGACACAGCATACAGCGAGGTAGAGAGAGGGACACAGCATACAGAAGACACAGCATACAGAGAGGTAGAGAGAGGGACACAGCATACAGAAGACACAGCATACAGAGAGGTAGAGAGAGGGACACAGCATACAGAGAGGTAGAGAGAGGGACACAGCATACAGCAAGGTAGAGAGAGGGACACAGCATACAGAGAGGTAGAGAGAGGGACACAGCATACAGCAAGGTCGAGAGAGGGACACGCATACAGAGAGGTAGAGAGAGGGACACAGCATACAGCAAGGTAGAGAGAGGGACACAGCATACAGCAAGGTAGAGAGAGGGACACAGCATACAGCAATGTAGAGAGAGGGACACAGCATACAGAGAGGTAGAGAGAGGGACACAGCATACAGAGAGGTAGAGAGAGGGACACAGCATACAGCAAGGTAGAGAGAGGGACACAGCATACAGCAAGGTAGAGAGAGGGACACAGCATACAGCAAGGTAGAGAGAGGGACACAGCATACAGCAAGGTAGAGAGAGGGACACAGCATACAGCAAGGTAGAGAGAGGGACACAGCATACAGCAAGGTAGAGAGAGGGACACAGCATACAGAGAGGTAGAGAGAGGGACACAGCATACAGAGAGGTAGAGAGAGGGACACAGCATACAGCAAGGTAGAGAGAGGGACACAGCATACAGAGAGGTAGAGAGAGGGACACAGCATACAGCAAGGTCGAGAGAGGGACACGCATACAGAGAGGTAGAGAGAGGGACACAGCATACAGCAAGGTAGAGAGAGGGACACAGCATACAGCAATGTAGAGAGAGGGACACAGCATACAGCTAGGTAGAGAGAGGGACACAGCATACAGAGATGTAGAGAGAGGGACACAGCATACAGCAAGGTAGAGAGAGGGACACAGCATACAGCAAGGTAGAGAGAGGGACACAGCATACAGAGAGGTAGAGAGAGGGACACAGCATACAGAGAGGTAGAGAGAGGGACACAGCATACAGCAAGGTAGAGAGAGGGACACAGCATACAGCAAGGTAAAGAGAGGGACACAGCATATAGCAAGGTAGAGAGAGGGACACAGCATACAGCAAGGTAGAGCGAGGGACACAGCATACATCAAGGTAGAGAGAGGGACACAGCATACAGAGAGGTAGAGAGAGGGACACAGCATACAGCAAGGTAGAGAGAAGGACACAGCATACAGCAAGGTAGAGAGAGGGACACAGCATACAGCAAGGTAGAGAGAGGGGCACAGCATACAGCAAGGTAGAGAGGGGACACAGCATACAGCAAGGTAGAGAGAGGGACACAGCATACAGCAAGTTAGAGAGAGGGACACAGCATACAGCAAGGTAGAGAGAGGGACACAGCATACAGAAGACACAGCATACAGCAAGGTAGAGAGACGGACACAGCATACAGCGAGGTAGAGAGAGGGACACAGCATACAGCAAGGTAGAGAGAGGGGCACAGCATACAGCAAGGTAGAGAGAGGGACACAGCATACAGCGAGGTAGAGAGAGGGACACAGCATACAGCAAGGTAGAGAGAGGGGCACAGCATACAGCAATGTAGAGAGAGGGACACAGCATACAGCAAGGTAGAGAGAGAGACACAGCATACAGCAAGGTAGAGAGAGGGACACAGCATACAGCAAGGTAGAGAGAGGGACACAGCATACAGCAAGGTAGAGAGAGGGACACAGCATACAGCAAGGTAGAGAGAGGGACACAGCATACAGCAAGGTAGAGAGAGGGACACAGCATACAGAAGACACAGCATACAGCAAGGTAGAGAGATGGACACAACATACAGCAAGGTAGACAGAGGGACACAGCATACAGCAAGGTAGAGAGAGGGACACAGCATACAGCAAGGTAGAGAGAGGGACACAGCATACAGCAAGGTAGAGAGAGGGACACAGCATACAGCAAGGTAGAGAGAGGGACACAGCATACAGCAAGGTAGAGAGAGGGACACAGCATACAGCAAGGTAGAGAGAGGGACACAGCATACAGCAAGGTAGAGAGAGGGACACAGCATACAGCAAGGTAGAGAGAGGGACACAGCATACAGCAAGGTAGAGAGAGGGACACAGCATACAGCAAGGTAGAGAGAGGGACACAGCATACAGCAAGGTAGAGAGAGGGACACAGTATACAGCAAGGTAGAGAGAGGGACACAGCATACAGAGAGGTAGAGAGAGGGACACAGCATACAGAGAGGTAGAGAGAGGGACACAGCATACAGCAAGGTAGAGAGAGGGACACAGCATACAGCAAGGTCGAGAGATTGACACGCATACAGAGAGGTAGAGAGAGGGACACAGCATACAGCAAGGTAGAGAGAGGGACACAGCATACAGCAAGGTAGAGAGAGGGACACAGCATACAGCAATGTAGAGAGAGGGACACAGCATACAGAGAGGTAGAGAGAGGGACACAGCATACAGCAAGGTAGAGAGAGGGACACAGCATACAGAGAGGTAGAGAGAGGGACACAGCATACAGCAAGGTAGAGAGAGGGGCACAGCATACAGCAATGTAGGGAGAGGGACACAGCATACAGCAAGGTAGAGAGAGAGACACAGCATACAGCAAGGTAGAGAGAGGGACACAGCATACAGCAAGGTAGAGAGAGGGACACAGCATACAGCAAGGTAGAGAGAGGGACACAGCATACAGCAAGGTAGAGAGAGGGACACAGTATACAGCAAGGTAGAGAGAGGGACACAGCATACAGAGAGGTAGAGAGAGGGACACAGCATACAGAGAGGTAGAGAGAGGGACACAGCATACAGCAAGGTAGAGAGAGGGACACAGCATACAGCAAGGTCGAGAGATTGACACGCATACAGAGAGGTAGAGAGAGGGACACAGCATACAGCAAGGTAGAGAGAGGGACACAGCATACAGCAAGGTAGAGAGAGGGACACAGCATACAGCAATGTAGAGAGAGGGACACAGCATACAGAGAGGTAGAGAGAGGGACACAGCATACAGCAAGGTAGAGAGAGGGACACAGCATACAGCAAGGTAGAGAGAGGGACACAGCATACAGAGAGGTAGAGAGAGGGACACAGCATACAGCAAGGTCGAGAGAGGGACACGCATACAGAGAGGTAGAGAGAGGGACACAGCATACAGCAAGGTAGAGAGAGGGACACAGCATACAGCAAGGTAGAGAGAGGGACACAGCATACAGAGAGGTAGAGAGAGGGACACAGCATACAGCAAGGTCGAGAGAGGGACACGCATACAGAGAGGTAGAGAGAGGGACACAGCATACAGCAAGGTAGAGAGAGGGACACAGCATACAGCAATGTAGAGAGAGGGACACAGCATACAGCAAGGTAGAGAGAGGGACACAGCATACAGAGAGGTAGAGAGAGGGACACAGCATACAGCAAGGTAGAGAGAGGGACACAGCATACAGCAAGGTAGAGAGAGGGACACAGCATACAGAGAGGTAGAGAGAGGGACACAGCATACAGAGAGGTAGAGAGAGGGACACAGCATACAGCAAGGTAGAGAGAGGGACACAGCATACAGCAAGGTAGAAAGAGGGACACAGCATATAGCAAGGTAGAGAGAGGGACACAGCATACAGCAAGGTAGAGCGAGGGACACAGCATACATCAAGGTAGAGAGAGGGACACAGCATACAGAGAGGTAGAGAGAGGGACACAGCATACAGCAAGGTAGAGAGAGGGACACAGCATACAGCAAGGTAGAGAGAGGGACACAGCATACAGCAAGGTAGAGAGAGGGACACAGCATACAGCAAGGTAGAGAGAGGGACACAGCATACAGCAAGGTAGAGAGAGGGACACAGCATACAGCAAGGTAGAGAGAGGGACACAGCATACAGAAGACACAGCATACAGCAAGGTAGAGAGAGGGACACAGCATACAGCAAGGTAGAGAGAGGGACACAGCATACAGCAAGGTAGAGAGAGGGACACAGCATACAGCAAGGTAGAGAGAGGGACACAGCATACAGCAAGGTAGAGAGAGGGACACAGCATACAGCAAGGTAGAGAGAGGGACACAGCATACAGCAAGGTAGAGAGAGGGACACAGCATACAGCAAGGTAGAGAGAGGGACACAGCATACAGCAAGGTAGAGAGAGGGACACAGCATACAGCAAGGTAGAGAGAGGGACACAGCATACAGCAAGGTAGAGAGAGGGACACAGCATACAGCAAGGTAGAGAGAGGGACACAGTATACAGCAAGGTAGAGAGAGGGACACAGCATACAGAGAGGTAGAGAGAGGGACACAGCATACAGAGAGGTAGAGAGAGGGACACAGCATACAGCAAGGTAGAGAGAGGGACACAGCATACAGCAAGGTCGAGAAAGCATCAACAATGTGCAGAGAGAAGGAAAGAGCAGCAATATAACGAAAGAGTGCAGCATTGGCCTTCAGAATGTTCCGGAGTCCCTCCCTGATCCCTTCTCTCCTCTTCTCATCTCCTCTCTCTCCCTCCTTTCCTTTCCACCGTCTCTCTCTCTCTCTCTCTCTCTCTCTCTCTCTCTCTCTCTCTCTCTCTCTCTCTCTCTCTCTCTCTCTCTCTCTCTCTCTCTCTCTCTCTCTCTCTCACAGATGAATGTACCGCTGCGCTGCCTGGCCATAGCGTGAGGCCGTATTGATTTTTCTTCTCTTTCTGTTCTGTCGGTGGGTGTTTGACGCATGAGTCAAGGGACACTTTGTTATGTTCTTTTGCTCTCCTCTCCATACTCTTTCTGTGGCCAGGACTGAGATGGAACCCTTTTCCCTATAAAGTGCACTACATCTGACCAGGGCCCGTAGGACTTAGGGTCCCATTTCGGACGCACCTCAGGTCAGTCCATCCATATACCTCACTGTGCTGACTTTTTTGCCTGGCTGCTGCCATGTGAAAGCCTCCCCATCATAGAGACCACACCCTGTGATGGCCCAGACTCCACAGGGACACTGTCCCTCCACTCCAGTGGGGCTGGAATGGGCTTTAAGCTCAGTAGTGCTACTGTCATTAATCAGGTCAGTGGTCTGTCCTCCTGACCACCTGGGAGGACAGGTTGACAGCACAAAAATGATTGTATCATTTCAAATAGTCTACTGGGCACTTTCAAGATTCAAAGATGCAGTCAAAATGGGGCCTTGGTGTCATTGACGAGTGCGAAGGTCATCCGTTGTGATTTCACTCTCTCACACTCGAGTCTGTGAATCCGACCAATCCGCTACTACACCGGGAAGATTCTCAGCTAGAGCCTATGAACATCTGTAGACCATTTCGAATGGCTTTTGTGCTCCTACAGCTTTTACAGCGGTTCACTTGAATTGGCTTTGGAGCAAATGAGAGAGATCAGGGCGAGACACCTCCAACTTCCGTTCCAGATCCAGCAGAAAAGACTCTGTCACGGAGAAGACAAGGCTTCCTTTTTATCCCTCATCTTTTTGCCCCCGGTTGAAACACGTTCAGGCCTCTTGTGCACCAAGGCTCAGGCATGGAATATCGATGGCTTTTCTGCTCTCTTGCACCTGCGCTGCATTCGAGAAGGAAGTCTCTGTTACACCACCATTATCATAATCACCATATTACGCTTCCCTCTCTGACACATAATCACTCTAATTGGACGCCAGCAAAAAAATAAGAGGCAATTGTGTGTGTGGGGTTATGTTTGTTTGTTTGTGTAATGTCTCTTGGGTTGAATGGAGGGTAATTGCGTCGCTGCAAGCACAGCAGTTTCAGGTTGGCGGTAGCTGGGTTCTCTTCAGCCATGTGTTGGAGGACTCACAGCAGAGTTAAACGCCGTACTGACTGACTGACTGTCCGTCTGAGAGAAGCAAACTTCCGTGGCTACATGGGGCTAACTACCACCTGATACATACTGCCTGGCTGTCACTGGACTCTGAACGCCTCATGTAATCCACAACGCTTCATAACTTAGATTCTCTGAAGGAAAACATGCATACTATACAGCTTGCATGAGGGCCAAGTCGTTTCAATCACTTCTATTTGAATGGAATCACATCCGTGGCGCCCCCTATGGCAGATTTACAGCTGTTGCTTAAATCTTGGCAGTAGATGGAGTGACTGTAAAATGTGGTTGCAGTAATACGAATTAGCATTATTGATCTCTGCACGTTGGTGGGCTGCTTTTCTCCGTGCTTGTCCTCTCACCGTGCTAGCTCAGGCCGTGCTATGTGGTGCTGTCCTCTCCTACGGCGCTCTGTAGCATTTGGATAGAACTCTGACAGGGGCCATGGTTCCACAGGCACCACACCAGGCAAGCCTCCACTCCGCCTCACCTCCACTGCTATCTTTTCCTGGTGTTCTCAGACACTTTAGAACACGCGTCATTCAAATGACCTTCAGATGCGTTCAAACTGACTCTCAACACACGCGCATTGTTAATGCCAGCCCTGTAGTATTCCTTCCTACATGTCTTCTGTGGTGTCTTGCTTTCCCAGTTACTGAATGTGGGCCACTTTACATAAGGAAAAAACCCAGAGTCCTGCTGCCTGCTCCGTTCGGCTCCCATGTCCTCAGGCCTTTTCGGAGTGGCATTTAACATGGCAAGAAACCCGGAGGAACATCCGTGTGTGTTGACATGTGCATGTGCGTATGTGTGTGTATTTGAGAGAGAGAGGGAGAGAAACTCTGAGTGGCAGGAGTTACTGGTCATCAATGTGAGCGTGATGAATAGTGCCAAGGTGACGTGAACATAGGCAGATATATGTGTCACTGCACTCATTGTACGTGTGGCAGTGTGTATTAGCGTGTGGTGCCTGTGTGAAGTAATATTATAGTGTGCATTACAGGATCTCAGTAGAGTACAGAACATTAGTGTCTGACTGGGTGTATTGGTGAAGTAATCTGTAACTGTGTGTGTGTGTGTGTGTGTGTGTGTGTGTGTGTGTGTGTGTGTGTGTGTGTGTGTGTGTGTGTGTGTGTGTGTGTGTGTGTGTGTGTGTGTGTGTGTGTGTGTGTGTGTGTGTGTGTGTGTACTGTAGTGACAAAGCCGATGTGGCTCTTTGTGGAGATGAGGGGGATTCAGAGAGAGAGAGAGAGAGAGAGAGAGAGAGAGAGAGAGAGAGAGAGAGAGAGAGAGAGAGAGAGAGAGAGAGAGAGAGAGAGAGAGGCAGCACCTTGGGCAGCGAGCTCTGCTCCTGTAATCACTCTATCATCCAGGACAATCCTTTCATCCCAGACCTTTCATACGGCCCAGAAAAAGGCCTTTCACATACGGGAGAGGGAAGGAAAGTGAAAGAGAGAAAGAAAGAGAGAGAGAGAGAGAGAGAGAGAGAGAGAGAGAGAGAGAAAAAGGGAGCAGAGGGAGAAGGGAAGTGCTTGTGCACCCTCAAGCACTCGTCTCCATCCTGACTGTGAATAACCATGCAGTTGAAGAGGACAGATTGTTGAGAGAATTTAGCAGGCTACTGTGTGTGTGTACTCTCCTCATATATTTCAAAGGTCCACCATTCTTGTGTATCAGGAAGCCTCCCTATCCACAAACACTTTTTATCTCTCCTTCTCTTGCTCTCTCTTTTTCTCTCTCCTTCTCTTGCTCTCTCTCTTTCTCTCTCCTTCTCTTTCTCTCTCGCTCTCTCCGTCGGTCCCATCTCTCACACACATTCAATGAACCGTAATGGTATAGAGGGAGGGCCTGATGATGGCGCAGTAGTGTATTCCATAGGATGAATAGTAGCACTGTGTTCCTCCATCCCCTGGACTGGACTGAACTAGACTAGACTGGGTGTGTTTACAGTGTGTAGACTAGAGGCTGTGGGGCCGTAGTGGGTTCAGGGGCCAGCCAGGCAGGTTAGGTTGGGTGTGTTTAGGGCTAGCAGACAGACAGACGGGTGGAGTTGGGAGCTGGGCAGTGCCAGGGGGATGTTTGGTCAGGACTACCAGGTGTTGGTATCTGCAGGCGGCCAGGGAGGCAGCCTGGGACGCAGGGAGCGCTCCGCCGCCACGGGGGGTAAGTACAGCTCTGTGGAGCCTGCTTGAGATTCAACCCCAAATGGTGTTTTTTAAAGGGCATCATTTTTAAATCCACAGCCCTGCTATAAAAACCTGTAGTTATGCCAGGACTTTGCCTTCAGGGGTGAACTTTCAGCGGCTCCTGAAATGGCGTAGCTTTTAGAAAAACTGCTGGGTGCTTTTTAAAACAGCAGTATTTCCTGTCAGCTTTGTTAGTTTTCATTTTGGTGTGGCATTTATTCTAAAACTAACAGCTGGCAAGCTTTGCTGCCT
>NW_024058444.1:12500-35000 GCF_016432855.1 Salvelinus namaycush | reverse complement strand
GCAGAGTGGTGACTCTTACTACTGATGACCTTCCCTTTAAATGCACCTCTTAAAACTGTTACACCTGCGGAGTGGTGACTCTTACTACTGATGACCTTCCCTTTAAATGCACCTCTTAAAACTGTACACCTGCAGAGTGGTGACTCTTACTACTGATGACCTTCCTTTTAAATGCACATCTTAAAACTGTTACACCTGCAGAGTGGTGACTCTTACTACTGATGACCTTCCCTTTAAATGCGCCTCTTAAAACTGTTACACCTGCAGAGTGGTGACTCTTACTACTGATGACCTTCCCTTTAAATGCACATCTTAAAACTGTTACACCTGCAGAGTGGTGACTCTTACTACTGATGACCTTCCCTTTAAATGCACCTCTTAAAACTGCTACACCTGCAGAGTGGTGACTCTTACTACTGATGACCTTCCCTTTAAATGCACCTCTTAAAACTGCTACACCTGCAGAGTGGTGACTCTTACTACTGATGACCTTCCCTTTAAATGCACCTCTTAAAACTGCTACACCTGTAGAGTGGTTGTTGCCATATGATAACCAGATATCGTTACCCCATAGATTTTTCCAGAACAAGCATGAGTCTCTTGTAAAAAGTAAAAGTCTGCATTAAACCGTTTGCAATACAGGAAAATAGCCTTACGCTTGAGTAAATGACGAATACCCCTGACATTAATTGAACAAAGAGATAAAGACATAAACTTCAACCAAAAACCTTGTTATGCTAATATTAGCTTTTCCTAAGGATATGTAACTCAAAAGGATTTCCATCCCATTATTAACCTCTCCAACAAAAAAAACAAGAAAAATATTGTTCATAAAGTTACCAAAGTATTCTTACTCCCACAAGGGGGAGACATTGTGTAGACTTTACAATAAGCAGTTATTCACCTATAGTTAGTGTTTAGCTTACCAGTTCTCAGGTCAGCCTTTGATCACTCTTGCACCGATAAAAAAATGCAGTTTTCCCTGCCTTTCGAGCTGCAGCCTCCATCGGCCACAGTTTCTCTCTTGTCACTTTGTCTGCTGAGGTCAGATCCTCCGTGAACCTCAATTTCTGCTTGATGAGGAATTCACAATTCTTCGCTCGCCTCCAGAGAAGATCCCGTGTAGATCTGTTCTTCGCTCGCCTCCAGAGAAGATCCTGTGTAGATCTGTTGGTGAACCGGATGATGGTTGTCCTCGGTCTCTTGTCTTGATCCTTAAGTCTTCCCAAACGATGGATGATGTCTACATTTTCCTGAAGTTTGGCTTTTGATTCGGGAATGACAGCTCCACAGATGTCAACAACTCTGCATTTGATGTCCTCATCCGCCTGCTCTGGAATTCCATGGTGCCTCAGGTTCCACCTGCACTAGTATCTCTCCGCCTCGTTCACCTTTTGCTCGAGTTCAGCCACCTTCTTTTCATTTTCCTGGCAGATAACTTCCACTTTCTTCATGTCACTTTTGAGGGTTTTCACTTCTCCAAAGATAAAGTCAACAGATTTTTGAATGGCCTCAATTTTCATCGTATTCTCCCTAACCATGACCTCCAAGCTATTTGCCCTTTCATCTATCTTTGCTGTCAAAAGCATTACAATATTGTTTTGCATCTCAAGAAGTGACATACCCTCTTGGCCTCTCATCTTTTTCCCCTGGGGCTTGACTGGAGTGCCGGGGTCGTAAGGTAACGGCTTGAGCCGGGGACTGGAGGGGCGCAAGTTGTGAGCATTGTTGTCCGTGCTCACCACATTTTCATCACCCATTGCAGTATTTCCCCCCACAGTTACATTCTGAAGAGGAGTACCCAAAATCATACTATCTTTTGTGGTTAATTGTCCATCTGACGATCTCTCTATTTCTTTCCTTTTGGTTCTGGTCGTGGCAGTTTCCATGTACGTTCGACAAGCTCGTTTTTGAGCTAGCTAGCTTATCAGGCTATCTAGTGTTGTCGCAAACTTCGTTTTAGAGGTGAATAACTTACAGAAAGTAATCAATGACTTTGGTAAATAAACTAAACCATATTCATACGGGGTTTTATGACCGTAGAAATAATCCAATGGTCATAATTGGGTAAGCAAATTTGTAACATATTGTTTGAATTGCAATTCATAATATATCATAGGAATTGTAATTTGTAACATATCATGCGAAATGAATGATAAACCTCCACAAATTAACACATACCATACCAAACGTAATATATACTAATTTGAGTGTCGCTGATTTTTGTTTACTATGTATGGATCCATATTTCATGATATCATTTCATCGTAACACCTGTCTGCATATCGTTTACAATATTAAATATTCTAGCATCATGACTCAAACGAACATGGTTCAGAACATTTTGTACTATTACACACGGTGCTTGGAAATGGAGGTGACAAGAAAACACAGGCTGGTTAAAAGCAGTGCAGTCTGTAGTTGAGAGAAGCCTCCTGCTGCAGTAAGAGATCCAGCAGCACCCACCCAGATAGCCTGAGCCTCCCAGACAGACAGACACACAGCCACCAGCACTGTAACAGACGGAAAGACAGCCTCTCCGCCCCCCTGTCTGTGCTGCCTAGCCTGCCGTCCACCACACAAAACCCTTGAAACCCAGTCACAACCACCACCTACACACACACACCATCCCCCCAGAGTCCCCCATCCATCCCTGGCTGCTCTCCTCTCTCTCACACACCCAGACAGACTGACAGACTCCCCCCATGCAACTGCTCCGTATGTCAGCCCAGCGCTGCCACACGCCATACTGGCTGTTAATGGTGTTGATGTTGCGACTGATTTTGATGTTGTCACTGATGCTTATTTTATCTCCCACCCTACTCCACCTCAGCTCCTACCCCTATCCCCACCACCACCACCATCTCATCTCCTCCAAAAGCCCTGTGCACTCATTAGTGAAGGAGAGAACACTTGACTCAACACTCCCAACAACAGGTGTCTCTGTCTTGTCTCCTGTCTCTCACTCCTCGTCCAAAGCCCCGTCAAGCTATTGCCATGGCAGAGATGGTGGAAAATGGAGACTAAGGCGCTGGCTGCTAGTGTTTCTCTCTCTCTCGCTATCTCTTCCCCCCTCTCTCTTTCTCTCTCTCTCTCTCTCCTCTGTTCCCTTTTTCTTTCCATTTCTCACATTTTAGTTTGTCTCACACTTGCACCATATCTCCTTCTATCTAATTCTCTCAAATGTCCTCCCTTCTTCCTCTCCTGCCCTTCTGTTTCCTTTCCTCATCCTCACTGTATGACATCAGATAGGAGCCAGCCTGTTAATATTTTCAACACAGTTGAAGTGATTGTGGAGTGTCTCCGTCACTCTGCAGAAGCCAAGTAAATAGCCAATTAGTGGATTCAATAAAGAGAGTAGCCGTTCTTGTGCTCCCACCACAGTCATCTGGCTTAAAGAAATTGAACAGAAAACTTCCTCCTTCAAGAGACAAAACCGGTCTAATTTGTGTGTCTTTTGTCGGGAGAACCTTGTGCAACTCTGTCAAGGACATCTGAAGTGGTGCTGGTAGTGTAGCTGTGTGTCTCAAAAGCAGCATGCTCAAACCACTGTGAGCCTGACGCCTAAAGCCACAAAGCCTCTTAACTAGAGTCTAGTAAATACTGTTGTAATAAGGTAAAGCAGAGGCAATGTTGGAGCAATGACCTCAGCATAACCTTGTGAGAAGACAGCTATTTACTTGGGATTTGGAGGAATGTGGAAGGATAGTGGGAATAGTGTAGAGGAAGAGATGGACGTGTTTGATGTTCCCTCTGCTTATGACCCGTGCCTGTTCTCTCCATTCTTCTGTCCACACACACACACACACACACACACACACACACACACACACACACACACACACACACACACACACACACACACACACACACACACACACACACACACACAGTTTGCGAGTCTCTCCTTTTTTTCACCAAGTAGTTGAAATTCCCTCCATCATAGCTGTGGTTTGATGTAGTGGTGGTGTCTTGGACGTGATGGCTGGGAGAGTGTGGCGGAGAATGTTTAATCGCGAGCGCTACAAACTAAAGGAGGAAAAGGCCATGTGTCAATGGCAGGGCTGTAATGGAGGCAGCGGTGCAGTCAGTGCTGTGTAGCTGATATCAGATCGATATGTCACACCGTCCTGTCTATCCCACAGCACAATGAAAGGCTAGCTCCCTGCTCCCCGCTGCCCGCTACGACACTGTTCCTCTCCTCTCTCCTTCAGACCCGGGAGACCCACCGTCCTCCAGTCCAGTCCTGAATGTTAAATCATTCCATGACATAAAGGATGCTAACATGTTAACAGCTCTTTAAATGTCATTTCTGCTGGTTTGGGACATGTCTTCCTGGGCAGCAGTTATCATGTTAGGAGAGGCTAATTCAGATATTAGATTTTTTTCTTCTCCAAATACAAAACTCATGTATCATAAAGGCTGTCTTTGCAGATGGCAGGCTAGGGTCAAACAGTTACGGAAATATGTGTTTTGGAGTATGACATTTCCTTTACAAATCCATGCTTTAGCATGTGTCCATGGAAATTAATTGACGGGACAGCATTAGAGGCTTTAGAGGCATCATGTTATGTACTGTACTGTATGTGTTCCTATATCCTGCTCTATAATCACGCTGTAGGGGGCCAGTGAGGTTTGAAGTCCTGCCCCTCCCCCTGTAGGCCTGGCCAGGAGGGTCACTGGTACAGCTGACAGGTCGACCTTGGGAAGACAGTTTAACAAAGCTGCTGATGTAACCGAGAAGGATATACCCGTGTCAGTAGCTACGGTATATTTGGATGCATATGAGGTTGTGTACAGTGTGTCTTTATGTGTCTGTGTGGATGTATGTGGGTGTACGTGTGTGTGTGATAGTGTTTGCCTCTTAATAGTCAATTACTGTCTCCTAGTGGTGGGAGTAGACTGTCTAGTCTACATTGTTTCCACTGTGTGGGTGTTTGTGTGTAAATGGACTTGTCAGTTCGGCTCTCCCTGCTCCGTAGCCTCTCATGCAGAAAGCCCTGTCTGACAATCTTCCCCACAACATCCCCACCCTCCCAAGGCCTCTTCCACTGCCTCACATGCTCTGTGAAACCAGGAGAGAGGAGCAGAGAGGAACGTGACAGTACCAGTAGCCTGCCCAGCCTTGAGGGATCTTCATACACCCTGTTAGCATGGTGCTAGCGCTACATGGCTATTAGGAAAATGGCCGGCGTTCATTTGAACATCTCGATCATTCCCTTAGTTAATAGCTGTTTGCATCTGATCACTCGTACCTTGCAAAATCTCCTTTGTACATGTCTGTCTGTGAACAAAGACTAAATCCACTGAAATGGCAGGATAGAGACTGGAGAGAGGGGTGATGAGTCAACAGACAGGTTTGGTGATTCTCATGTGGCCTAACATCTTTAACACTCTATTATCTTTAACACTCTATTATCTTTAACACACGATTATCTTCAACACTCTGACATCTTTAACACACTAACATTTTTAACACTCTAACATCTTTAACACTCTAACATCTTTAAAACTCTATTATCTTTAACACTCTAACATCTTTAACACACTAACATCTTTAACACACTAACATCTTTAGCACTGTAACATCTTTAGCACTCTAACATCTTTAACACTGTAACATCTTTAACACTCTAACATCTTTAACACGCTAACATCTTTAGCACTGTAACATCTTTAGCACTGTAACATCTTTAACACTCTAACATCTTTAACACGCTAACATCTTTAACACTCTAACATCTTTAACACTCTATTATCTTTAACACTCTAACATCTTTAACACGCTAACATCTTTAACACTCTAACATCTTTAACACAATAACATCTTTAACACTCTATTATCTTTAACACTCTAACATCTTTAGCACTGTAACATCTTTAGCACTGTAACATCTTTAACACTCTAACATCTTTAACACGCTAACATCTTTAACACTCTAACATCTTTAACACTCTATTATCTTTAACACTCTAACATTTTTAACACACTAACATCTTTAACACACTAATATCTTTAACACGCTAACATCTTTAACACTCTAACATCGTTAACACACTAACATCTTTAACACTCTATTAGCTTTAACACTCTAACATCTTTAACACTCTAACATCTTTAACACTCTAACATATTTAACACTCTAACATCTTTAATACTCAAACATCTTTAACACCCTATTATCTTCAGCACTCTAACATCTTTAACACTCTAACATCTTTAACACGCTAACATCTTTAACACTCGAATATCTTTAACACACTAACATATTTAACACTCTAACATCTTTAACACTCTATTATCTTTAACTCTAACATCTTTAATACTCTAACATCTTTAACACTCTATTATCTTTAACACTCTAACATCTTCAAAACTCTAACATCTTTAACACTCTATTATGTTTAACACTCTAACATCTTTAGCACTGTAACATATTTAACACTCTAACATCTTTAATACTCAAACATCTTTAACACTCTAACATCTTTAACACTCTATTATCTTTAACACTCTATTATCTTTAACACTCTAACATCTTTAACACACTAACACATTTAACACTCTAACATCTTTAACACACTAACATCTTTAGCACTGTAACATCTTTAACACTCTAACATCTTTAACACTCTAACATCTTTAACACTCTAACATCTTTAACACTCTAACATCTTTAGCACACTAACATCTTTAACACTGTAACATCTTTAACACAGTAACATCTTTAACACTGTAACATCTTTAGCACTGTAACATCTTTAACACAATAATATCTTTAACACTCTAACATATTTAACACTCTAACATCTTTAATACTCTAACATTGTTAACACTCTATTATCTTTAATACGCTAAAATCTTTAACACTCTAACATCTTTAACACACTAACATCTTTAACACTCTATTATCTTTAACACGCTAACATCTTTAACACTCTAACATCTTTAACACACTAACATCTTTAACACTCTAACATCTTTAACACTCTAACATATTTAACACACTAACATCTTTAACACTCTATTATCTTTAGCACTCTAACATTTTCAACACTCTAACATCTTTAACACTCTATTATCTTTAACACTCTAACATCTTTAACACTCTAACATCTTTAACACTCTAACATCTTTAACACACTAACATCTTTAGCACACTAACATATTTAACACTCTAACATCTTCAAAACTCTAACATCTTTAACACTCTAACAGCTTTAACACTCTATTATCTTTAACACTCTAATATCTTTAACACACTAACATATTTAACACTCTAACATCTTTAACACACTGACATCTTTAGCACTGTAACATCTTTAACACACTAACATCTTTAACACTGTAACATATTTAACACTGTAACATCTTTAACACTGTAACATCTTTAACACTGTAACATCTTTAGCACTATAACATCTTTAACACAATAATATCTTCAACACTGTAACATCTTTAACACGCTAACATCTTTAACACTCTAACATCTTTAACACTCTAACATCTTTAACACTCTATTATCTTTAACACTCTAACATCTTTAACACACTAACATCTTTAACACACTAATATCTTTAGCACTGTAACATCTTTAACACTGTAACATCTTTAACACTGTAACATCTTTAACACTCTATAATCTTTAACACTGTAACATCTTTAACACTCTAACATCTTTAACACTCTATTATCTTTAACACTGTAACATCTTTAACACGGTAACATCTTTACCACTGTAATGTCTTTAACACTGTAACATCTTTAAAACTCTAACATCTTTAACACTTTATTATCTTTAACACTGTAACATCTTTAACACTGTAACAACTTTAACACTGTAACAACTTTAACACTGTAACATCTTCAACACAATACCATCTTTAACACTCTAACATCTTTAACACTCTATTATCTTTAACACTGTAACAACTTTAGCACTGTAACATCTTTAACACTGTAACATTTTTAACACGCTAACATCTTTAACACTCTAACATCTTTAACACACTAACATCTTTAACACTCTATTATCTTTAACACTCTAACATCTTCAAAACTCTAACATCTTTAACACTCTAACATCTTTAACACACTAACATCTTTAACACTCTAACATCTTTAACACACTAACATCTTTAACACTCTAACATCTTTAACACACTAACATCTTTAGCACTGTAACATCTTTAACACTCTAACATCTTTAACACGCTAACATCTTTAACACTGTAACATCTTTAACACACTAACATCTTTAACACTCTATTATCTTTAACACGCTAACATCTTTAACACTCTAACATCTTTAACACACTAACATCTTCAAAACTCTAACATCTTTAACACTCTATTATCTTTAACACACTAACATCTTTAACACTCTATTATCTTTAACACTCTAACATCTTCAAAACTCTAACATCTTTAACACTCTAACAGCTTTAACACTCTATTATCTTTAACACTCTAATATCTTTAACACACTAACATATTTAACACTCTAACATCTTTAACACACTGACATCTTTAGCACTGTGACATCTTTAACACACTAACATCTTTAACACTGTAACATATTTAACACTGTAACATCTTTAACACTGTAACATCTTTAACACTGTAACATCTTTAGCACTATAACATCTTTAACACAATAATATCTTCAACACTCTAACATCTTTAACACGCTAACATCTTTAACACTGTAACATCTTTAACACTCTAACATCTTTAACACTCTATTATCTTTAACACTCTAACATCTTTAACACACTAACATCTTTAACACTCTATTATCTTTAACACTGTAACATCTTTAACACTGTAACATCTTTACCACTGTAATGTCTTTAACACTGTAACATCTTTAAAACTCTAACATCTTTAACACTTTATTATCTTTAACACTGTAACATCTTTAACACTGTAACAACTTTAACACTGTAACAACTTTAACACTGTAACATCTTCAACACAATACCATCTTTAACACTCTAACATCTTTAACACTCTATTATCTTTAACACTGTAACATCTTTAGCACTGTAACATCTTTAACACTGTAACATTTTTAATACTCAAACATCTTTAGCACTGTAACATCTTTAACACTGTAACATTTTTAATACTCAAACATCTTTAACACTCTAACATCTTTAAAACTGTAACATCTTTAACACTCTAACATCTTTAACACTGTAACATCTTTAACACTGTAACATCTTTAACACTGTAACATCTTTAACACAATAATATCTTCAACACTCTAACATCTTTAACACGCTAACATCTTTAACACTCTAACATCTTTAACACTCTAACATCTTTAACACTCTATTATCTTTAACACTCTAACATCTTCAACACTCTAACATCTTTAACACACTAACATCTTTAATACTTTATTATCTTTAACACTGTAAAATCTTTAACACTGTAACAACTTTAACACTGTAACAACTTTAACAATGTAACATCTTTAACACTGTAACATCTTTAACACTGTAACATCTTTAGCACTGTAACATCTTTAACACTGTAACATCTTTAACACTCTAACATCTTTAACACTCTATTATCTTTAACACTCTAACATCTTTAACACTGTAACATCTTTAACACACTAACATTTTTAGCACTGTAACATCTTTACATGGCAAGGATGTTTCAGTTTGACTCAAATCCTGCGACCAAGCTGTTGCCGTGGAGACCGGGCCCGGCATGGGGGATCCTATCCAATATTCATGTGATGATTTAGCACCAATTCCTCCCTGCACACACACACACACACACACACACACACACACACACACACACACACACACACACACACACACACACACTCACACACACACACACACACACACACACACACACACACACAATATTCATGTGACGATTTAGCACCAATTCCAAACTGCGCGCACGCACACACACACACACACACACACACACATACACATACACATACACACACACAATATTCATGCAACGATTTAGCACACACCATCCTACTCAAAAGAGAACGTAGAGAAACGCAAGTGTGAGCTCTAAAAAGTTGAGCTAGTCACAGCGTATCATAGTGTCTGAGTCATTGATGCCGTATTTGACTCTTTCGTTACACACACAGCAGCCAGACCCGTAGAGGCCTACAGAGCTTCCACTGGGACCTCCACACCTCTCTCACTCTCTACCTCTGGCACATAAAACTGAGTTAAAACACAGCCAAGGTTACTGGATTACTGTCTGCAGCACACGGTAGCCTACACCCAACATGGCCTTAGAGAGAGATCGGGAGAAGAAGGAAGCAGAGATACGGAGAGATGGCGTGAGCATAGATGACGGACGAGGAGGGATAATGGGGGAGAGAAAGGATGAGTGGAGGGAATAGGAAGAGAGGGAAGGAGAGAAAGTGCTGACATAGAGGGGTCCTCAGGTTTAACGGCATAGCGAGAGGAGAGGAGCAATACCCAGGGGAAATGAAGGGAGCGCGTGTGCGTGCGTGTGTGTGCGCGCCCTTGTGTGTGCATGCATGTGTGCCTATGTGTAGATATCAATGCGTGAGAAAGGTTCTTCTGGGTCAAGACTCCTCATTCTCCCACTGTAGCATCACACCAAGCCCACGCGTCGGATCAAGAGTTCCTTCCGCCTCCAGTCTGAGGGGTTGCCCACAGGTCCTGGATCAGCTGAGATATAGATGCAGAGATATTCCTACTGTATGCTGCTCACGACCTGAGCTCAGTCTCAGCTACAGGTCCTGGACTAGTTTGTCTGAGGCTGTGAAACGCTCCACGTCAGATCAACTCAGCTAATGGAGGTAGGGACAGAGAAACCACAGTGAAAGTCCTGTACTATATCCTCAAACCCCACCCCCCCACCTTTAACTCAGCTATGGCTTCTGTCCAAAATGTGACACACACACACACACACACACACACACACACACACACACACACACACACACACACACACACACACACACACACACACACACACACACACACACACACACACACACACACACACACACACACACACACACACACACCAGGGTTTCCGTTAAGAAAATCTAGTGCCGGACAATGTAAAAATAAATAAATAATCCTTGTACATTTGAGAACCGGTCCATTTTTCTATTGGTTTTGACTTTCCTAAAACAATAACTCACGATTCAGCTGTCAGAGATCTGAGCACTAAATGCATCAGGGCATTGCATCCATAGGCCTATAGGCTTAGACATCACTGTATGATATGAATATAAAAAATAGACAGTATGTATAGAGGAAGAGAAGCTTAGGCCCTAGAGAGAGAGAGAGACATCCTGGCTGCATGCTACGACACTGACATGCATTTCTTCATGTCAGATGGCTAATGCGTCAGATATATACAATTGAAGTCGGAAGTTTACACACACCTTAGCCAAATACATTTCAACTCAGTTTTTCACAATTCCTGACACTTAATCCTAGCAAAAATTCCCTGTCTTAGGTCAGTTACGATCACCACTTTATTTTAAGAATGGGAAATGTCAGAATAATAGTAGAGAGAATGATTTATTTCAGCTTTTATTTCTTTCATCACATTCCGAGTGGGTCAGAAGTTTACATACACTCAATTAGTATTTGGTAGCATTGCCTTTAAATTGTTTAACTTGGGTCAAACGTTTCCGGTAGTCAAATGTTTCCGGTAGCCTTCCACATGCTTCCAACAATAAGTTGGGTGGATTTTGGCCCATTCCTCCTGACAGAGCTGGTGTAACTGAGTCAGGTTTGTAGGACTCCTTGCTCGCACACGCTTTTTCAGTTCTGCCCACACATTTTCTATAGGATTGAGGTCAGGGCTTTGTGATGGCCACTCCAATACCTTGACTTTGTTGTCTTTAAGCCATTTTGCCACAACTTTGGAAGTATGCTTGGTGTCATTGTCCATTTGGAAGACCCATTTGCGACCAAGCTTTAACTTCCTGACTGATGTCTTGAGATGTTGCTTCAATATATCCACATAATTTTCCTGCCTCATGATGCCATCTATTTTGTGAAGTGCACCAGTCCCTCCTGCAGCAAAGCACCCCCACAACATGTTCTTCGGCTTGCAAGCCTCCCCCTTTTTCCTCCAAACATGACAATGGTCATTATGGCCAAACAGTTCTATTTTTGTTTCATCAGACCAGAGGACATTTCTCCAAAAGTACGATCTTTTTCCCCACGTGCAGTTGCAAACCATAGTCTGGCTTTTTTATGGCGGTTTTGGAGCAGTGGCTTCTTCCTTGCTGAGCAGCCTTTCAGGTTATGTCGATATAGGACTTGTTTTACTGTGGATATAGATACTTTTGTACCCGTTTCCTCCAGCATCTTCACAAGGTTCTTTGCTGTTATTCTGGGATTGATTTGCACTTTTCGCACCAAAGTACGTTCATCTCTAGGAGAGAGAACGCGTCTCCTTCCTGAGTGGTATGACGGCTGCGTGGTCCGATGGTGTTTATACTTGCGTACTATTGTTTGTACAGATGAACGTGATACATGCAGGCATTTGGAAATTGCTTCCAAGGATGAACCAGACTTGTGGAGGTCTGCAATTTATTTTCTGAGGTCTTGGCTGATTTCCTTTGATTTTCCCATGATATCAATCAAATCAAATGTATTTATATATCAGCTGATATATCAGTGCTGTACAGAAACCCAGCCTAAAACCCCAAACAGCAAGCAATGCAGGTGTAGAAGCACGGTGGCTAGGAAAAACTCCCTAGGAAGGCCAAAACCTAGGAAGAAACCTAGAGAGGATACAGGCTATGAGGGGTGGCCAGTACTCTTCTGGCTGTGCCGGGTGGAGATTATAACAGAACATGGCCAAGATGTTCAAATGTTCATAAATGAACAGCATGTCAAATAATAGTAATCACAGTGAACAGGTCAGGGTTCCATAGCCGCAGGCAGAACAGTTGAAACTGGAGCAGCAGCACGGCCAGGTGGACTGGGGACAACAAGGAGTCATCATGTCAGGTCGTCCTGAGGCATGGTCCTAGGGCTCAGGTCCTCCGAGAGAGAGAAAGAAAGAAAGAGAGAAAGAGAGAATTAGAGAGAGCATACTTAAATTCACACAGGACACCGGATAAGACAGGAGAAATTCTCCAGATATAACAGACTGACCCTAGCCCCCCGACACATAAACTACTGCAGCATAAATACTGGAGGCTGAGACAGGAGGGGTCAGGAGACATATCAAGCAAAGAGGCACTGAGTTTGAAGGTAGGCCTTGAAATACATCCATAGGTACACCTCCAAATTGATCAGAAGCTTCGAAAGCCATGACATCCTTTTCTGGAATTTTCCAAGCTGTTTAAAGGCACAGTCAACGTGTATGTATGTAAACTTCTGACCCACTGGAATTGTGATACAGTGAATTATAAGTGAAATAATCTGTCTGTAAACAATTGTTGGGAAAATTACTTGTGTCATGCACAAAGTAGATGTCCTAACCGACTTGCCAAAACTATAGTTTGTTAACAAGAAATGTGTGGAGTGGTTGAAAAACGAGTTTTAATGACTCTAACCTAAGTGTATGTAAACTTCTGCCTTCAACTGTAGATTTAGGCGTACAGAAGGAGGCTAATTTGCACATTTTCAATCAGAATTTTTTGTAAGCATCATATTGTTAGATTATAGGAGTAACTATGGTAGGCCTTAAACATTCTTCCTCACCTCAAGTTCAGTTGTGGGAGTCAGTTGGAGCGCCGGTGCACACTGACTTCATATCATAGACATGCAGTAGCGAAAGCCATTTTTACAGTCGCTAGCATCCTTTTGTCCAATCTGTAGTCACATTTTCAAAACTATAAACACAACTAGCACAACATCCGTCTGTTGTGGACCATACCATGAACATAATTCATGTTGTTTTCACAGAATATGCAGTCAATTAACACGTTTCTAAAATGCTTAAATTTTGTTAAAAATACAAGCATACCCAATACCAAAATGATGGATCTTTCTTGTCTTATTTACAGATGCTTGCACACAGCATGCCAGAAATAAAGACCTAATGTTCAAAAACTTAAATATAGTATAAAGTCTCTACTTCTGCAATAACAGCAGCTCAAAAGCTATTTTGAAACAGCTGATAAGCATTTTTGAATGAACAGATCATTGAAACATTGAGAAATAGCTGATTTACTGTAAGTTGTGTAAAATAGACCAACCACAGCTGAGTCCATTCTCAATTGGAGACATAGCCAGGTGTTGAAGTTCTTTCAATTACATGGACATACACTGTAAAAAGGGGGACTCTGGATTGATTTTGTTCAATGTGGATACAGAACAACACAGAGGAGCAGAGAGAGAAAAAATTATGTCTTGACACGGGAGAGGAGTAGTTGGACCAGGGAGAGGAGTAGCTGGATGAGGCAGAGGAGTAGCTGGACCAGGCAGAGGAGTAGCTGGACCAGGGAGAGGAGTAGTTGGACCAGGGAGAGGAGTAGCTGGATGAGGCAGAGGAGTAGCTGGACCAGGCAGAGGAGTAGTTGGACCAGGGAGAGGAGTAGCTGGACCAGGCAGAGGAGTAGCTGGACCAGGCAGAGGAGTAGCTGGACCATGGAGAGGAGTAGTTGGACCAGGCAGAGGAGTAGTTGGACCAGGGAGAGGAGTAGCTGGACCAGGGAGAGGAGTAGCTGGACCATGGAGAGGAGTAGCTGGACCATGGAGAGGAGTAGCTGGACTAGGCAGAGGAGTAGCTGGACCAGGGAGAGGAGTAGTTGGACCAGGGAGAGGAGTAGCTGGACCAGGGAGAGGAGTAGTTGGACAACCGGGAGAGGAGTAGCTGGACCAGGGAGAGGAGTAGCTGGACCAGGGAGAGGAGTAGTTGGACAACCGGGAGAGGAGTAGCTGGACCAGGGAGAGGAGTAACTGGATGAGGCAGAGGAGTAGCTGGACCAGGCAGAGGAGTAGCTGGACCAGGGAGAGGAGTAGTTGGACAACCGGGAGAGGAGTAGTTGGACCAGGCAGAGGAGTAGCTGGACCAGGGAGAGTAGTAACTGGATAAGGCAGAGGAGTAGCTGGACCAGGCAGAGGAGTAGCTGGACCAGGGAGAGGAGTAGTTGGACAACCGGGAGAGGAGTAGTTGGACCAGGGAGAGGAGTAGCTGGACCAGGGAGAGGAGTAGTTGGACAACCGGGAGAGGAGTAGCTGGACCAGGCAGAGGAGTAGTTGGACCAGGGAGAGGAGTAGCTGGACCAGGGAGAGGAGTAGCTGGACCAGGGAGAGGAGTAGCTGGACCAGGGAGAGGAGTATCTGGACCAGGCTGAGGAGTAACTGGACCAGACAGAGGAGTAGCTGGGCCAGATAGAGGAGTATCTGGACCAGGCAGAGAAGTAGCTGGACCAGGGAGAGGAGTAGTTGGACCAGGGAGAGGAGTAGCTGGACCAGGGAGAGGAGTAGCTGGACCAGGGAGAGGAGTAGCTGGACCAGGGAGAGGAGTAGTTGGACCAGGGAGAGGAGTAGCTGGACCAGGGAGAGGAGTAGCTGGACCAGGCAGAGAAGTAGCTGGGCCAGGGAGAGGAGTAGCTGGACCAGGCAGAGGAGTAGCTGGACCAGGGAGAGGAGTAGCTGGACCAGGGAGAGGAGTAGCTGGACCAGGGAGAGGAGTAGCTGGACCAGGGAGAGGAGTATCTGGACCAGGGAGAGAAGTAGCTGGACCAGGGAGAGGAGTAGCTGGACCAGGCAGAGGAGTAACTGGACCAGACAGAGAAGCAGCTGGACCAGGGAGAGGAGTAGCTGGACCAGGGAGAGGAGTAGCTGGACCAGGGAGAGGAGTAGCTGGACCATGGAGAGGAGTAGTTGGACCAGGGAGAGGAGTAGCTGGACCAGGGAGAGGAGTATCTGGACCAGGCAGAGGAGTAACTGGACCAGACAGAGGAGTAGCTGGACCATGGAGAGGAGTAGTTGGACCAGGCAGAGGAGTAGCTGGACCAGGGAGAGGAGTAGTTGGACCAGGGAGAGAAGTAGCTGGACCAGGGAGAGGAGTAGCTGGACCAGGGAGAGGAGTAGCTGGACCATGGAGAGGAGTAGTTGGACCAGGGAGAGGAGTAGTTGGACCAGGGAGAGGAGTAGTTGGACCAGGGAGAGGAGTAGCTGGACCAGGCAGAGGAGTAGCTGGACCAGGGAGAGGAGTAACTGGATGAGGCAGAGGAGTAGCTGGACCAGGCAGAGGAGTAGCTGGACCAGGGAGAGGAGTAGTTGGACAACCGGGAGAGGAGTAGTTGGACCAGGCAGAGGAGTAGCTGGACCAGGGAGAGGAGTAGTTGGACAACAGGGAGAGGAGTAGTTGGACCAGGGAGAGGAGTAGCTGGACCAGGCAGAGGAGTAGTTGGACCAGGGAGAGGAGTAGCTGGACCATGGAGAGGAGTTGTTGGACAAGGGAGAAGGAGAGGTAGGGAGAGAGGAGTAAGAATGCGTGGTGGTGTTCAAAGGAGAGTAAGAGTTGTTGTCACTGATGAAATATGAGCCACCATCATAGACCATGGTTTATCACATGGTCTATCACTGAGAGAGGCTGGTGAAAGAGTCCAGCCTAATCTCAGACGGTCAACTGTGGCTTCCATTATCCGGAATTTTCAACAAACCAACGGGTAATTAATGCATTTCACAAGGGCTTATTCTGTCATTACAGTTGCTATGTCCCACAGTAACTGTAGGCCACCAGTCACAAGGGCTTCTTCCATCATTACTGTTGCTATGTCCCACAGTAACTGTAGGCCACCAGTCACAATGCAAATACATATGTTGTATTTGTGTTCCTCTAAAGGACACAACGTCTTCCTCCCTCTGGTTTGCAGCCCATCCAAGAAATGTTTCCTTTTCCTCCCCCCCTACTCGCCTTTCCTCAACCTCATCGAGGAATTTTTTTCTGCCTGGAGGTGGAAAGTGTATGATCATCGGTCACATGACCAAATGCCCCTCCTGGATGCGGTGGATGCCGGCTGCAGAGACAACTCAGCTGAAGACTGCCAGGGGTGGATAAGACATGCCAAGCGTTTCTATCCAAGGTGCATGGCAAGAGACGACATAAGATGCGATGTGGATGAGAAAAATGGTCAAATGCTGAAGATCGTATAGATTAGAACAGGACTGTGCATTTTTGTGTTTTTTCTCTTTTATTTTTACACATTTGGAACCAAAGGCCATGTATGTTGAATTTTTTGTTGATCACCATTTCATGTCGCTAATAAAGCTTTTACTGCAGCAATTCTGTCACTTACTTTTTTTCCCTACTGTACATTCTATAAAGTAAAGATGACTCATTCACTGTTAGATAGTATGTTGCCAAAAATGCACACATTCGACACTCAACCAAAAAATGTAGAGTGGTTTACAGTAAAATGTAGAGTGGTTTACAGTAAAATGTAGAGTGGTTTACAGTAAAATGTAGAGTGGTTTACAGTAAAATGTAGAGTGGTTTACAGTAAAAGGAAACTGAATGATAAAAAACAATGTATGTCATATTGTCTATTGTATGCAGGTAGAACTGAAACATGAAAAGTAATGCCGTTTTTGTAATGCCATCAACTGTTAGTATTTTGAAAGTCGTGCTCTGATTGACTATATGTTCCTCTTGGATAGAAAACATGTACTAGTGTTTTGACAGAGTGATTAGATTTGAGTCGGGTTTGCCGTGTTTTGATAGAGTTAGAGTATGTAAAGAAAGTTTTTTTTGCATTTTGAAATGTAGAGTTGGTATTTCATGAACAGAAGGTGGTTTTGAGCAGAAAATGAACTATTTGGCTAATTGTGTGATGTGGGTGTAACGGTAGTCCTCCTCCTCTTCATCCGAAGAGGAGGAGCATGGATTGAACCAAGGCGCAGCGTTGTGAAATGACATGATTTATTTAAGACACGACAAAACAACGAAGACAGAAAACGAACTATACTTGAATTAACTAACAAAATAACAAAACGAATGTAGACAGACCTGGACGACGAACTTACATGAAACACGAAGAACGCAATAACAGGAAAACTGACTACACAAAAACCGAACGAACAAACATACCGAGAACAGTCCCGTGTGGCGTAACATACAGACACTGACACAGGAGACAACCACCCACAAACAAACAGTGTGAAAACACCTACCTTAATATGACTCTCAATCAGAGGAAATGAAAAACACCTGCCTCTAATTGAGAGCCATATTAGGTCACCCTTTAAACCAACATAGAAACAGAAAACATAGACTGCCCACCCAAACTCACGTCCTGACCAACTAACACATACAAAACTAACAGAAAACAGGTCAGGAACGTGACATAACCCCCCCCTTAAGGTGCGAACTCCGGGCGCACCAGCACAAAGTCTAGGGGAGGGTCAGGGTGGGCATCTGACCACGGTGGTGGCTCAGGCTCTGGGCGAGGTCCCCACCCCACCATAGTCAATCCCAGCTTACGTCTCTCCCTCAGAATGACCACCCTCTTACTCCACCCACCTAATATACCGGGTAACATCAAAATAAGGGACAGCTCCGGGACAAGGTAGCTCAGGACAGATAGGTAGTTCAGGATAGAGAGGTAGCTCAGGATAGAGAGGTAGCTCAGGATAGAGAGGTAGCTCAGGATAGAGGGGCAACTCCGGACTGAAGGGCAGCTCCGGACAGAGAGACAGCTCTGGACTGAGGGGCAGTTCTGGATACATGGCAGCTCCGGACTGAGGGACAGCTCATGGTTGGCTGACGGCTCTGGACGCTCATGGCTGGCTGACGGCTCTTGACGCTCATGGCTCGCTGACGGCTCTGGACGCTCATGGCTGGCTGACGGCTCTGGACGCTCATGGCTGGCTGACGGCTCTGGACGCTCATGGCTGGCTGACGGCTCTGGCAGATCCTGTCTGGTTGGCGGCTCTGGCAGATCCTGTCTGGTTGGCGGCTCTGGCAGATCCTGTCTGGTTGGCGGCTCTGGCAGATCCTGTCTGGTTGGCGGCTCTGGCAGATCCTGACTGACGAATGGCTCTAGCGGCTCCTGACTGACTAACGGCTCTGACGGCTCAGGACAGACGGGCGGCTCTAATGGCTCGGGACAGACGGATGGCTCAGACGGCGCTGGGGAGACGGATGGCTCAGACGGCGCTGGGGAGACGGATGGCTCAGACGGCGCTGAGGAGACGGATGGCTCAGACGGCGCTGAGGAGACGGATGGCTCAGATGGCGCTGAGGAGACGGATGGCTCAGATGGCGCTGCGGAGACGGATGGCTCAGACTGATCCTGTCTGGCGGAAGGCTTTGGCTGCTCCTGTCTGGCGGAAGGCTCTAGCGGCTCCTGTCTGGCGGAAGGCTCTAGCGGCTCCTGTCTGGCGGAAGGCTCTGTAGGCTCATGGCAGACGGGCGGCTTTGCAGGCTCATGGCAGACGGGCGGCTTTGAAGGCTCAATACAGACGGGCAGTTCATGCGGCGCTTGGCAGACGGACAGTTCAGGCTCCGTTGGGCAGACGGCAGACTCTGGCCGGCTGAGACGCACTGTAGGCCTGGTGCGTGGTGCCGGAACTGGAGGCACCGGACTGGAGACACGCACTTCAAGCCTAGTGCGGGGAGCAGGGACAGGGCACACTGGACTCTCAAAGCGTACTATTTGCCTGGTGCGTGGTACCGGCACTGGTGGCACCGGGCTGAGGGCACGCACATCAGGACGAGTACGGGGAGAAGGAACAGTGTGTACAGGGCTCTGGAGACGCACAGGTGGCTTAGTGCGTGGTGCCGGAACTGGAGGCACTGGGCTGGAGACACGCACCATAGGGAGAGTGCGTGGAGGAGGAACAGGGCTCTGAAAACGCACTGGAAGCCTGGTGCGTGGTGTAGGCACTGGTGGTACTGGGCTGGGGCGGGAAGGTAGCGCCGGAAATACCGGACCGTGCAAGCGTACTGGCTCCCTTGAGCATTGAGCCTGCCCAACCTTACCTGGTTGAATGCTCCCCGTCACCCGACCAGTGCGGGGAGGTGGAATAACCCGCACCGGGCTATGTAGGCGAACCGGGGACACCATGCGTAAGGCTGGTGCCATGTATGCCGGCCCAAGGAGACGTACTGGTGGCCAGATATGTAGAGCCGGCTTCATGGCACTTGGCTCAATGCTCAATCTAGCCCTACCAGTGCGGGGAGGTGGAATAACCCGCACCGGGCTATGCACACGTACAGGAGACACCGTGCGCTCTACTGCGTAACACGGTGTCTGCCCGTACTCCCGCTCTCCACGGTTAGCCTGAGAAGTGGGCGCAGGTCTCCTACCTGCCCTTGGCCCACTACCTCTTAGCCCCCCCCCAAGAAATTTTTGGGGTTTCTTCTCGGGCTTCCTTGCTAGCCGCGTACCTTCATATCTGCACTCCTGGGCTGTGGCTGCCTCCTTCTCCTCCCCAGAGCGACGATTAACACCAACCTTCGCCCATGGTCCCTTTCCTTCTATGATCTCCTCCCAACTCCAGAGATCCTGCATTCGTTGTTTCCTGGACCACTGTTCGTGGTCCCGCTGCTTGGTTCTGGATCGGTGGGTGGTTCTGTAACGGTAGTCCTCCTCCTCTTCATCCGAAGAGGAGGAGCATGGATTGAACCAAGGCGCAGCGTTGTGAAATGACATGATTTATTTAAGACACGACAAAACAACGAAGACAGAAAACGAACTATACTTGAATTAACTAACAAAATAACAAAACGAATGTAGACAGACCTGGACGACGAACTTACATGAAACACGAAGAACGCAATAACAGGAAAACTGACTACACAAAAACCAAACGAACAAACATACCGAGAACAGTCCCGTGTGGCGTAACATACAGACACTGACACAGGAGACAACCACCCACAAACAAACAGTGTGAAAACACCTACCTTAATATGACTCTCAATCAGAGGAAATGAAAAACACCTGCCTCTAATTGAGAGCCATATTAGGTCACCCTTTAAACCAACATAGAAACAGAAAACATAGACTGCCCACCCAAACTCACGTCCTGACCAACTAACACATACAAAACTAACAGAAAACAGGTCAGGAACGTGACAGTGGGTGTGTTGATGTGTTAAGAGTTTAGAAAAAGTATCTTAAGTATAGCTAAACGCTTGTTAGCAATTGTAAAAAAAAACTGTAATAATAGCCACACCATACCAAACCTTCACAAAAGTTTCTAAACTTTATTATGGTAATATCAAAAGTCAAGCCATTGTTTATAGGGACAATATGAAAAGGCTGTTGGCAGCAAACACAGCATTGCAGTTGGATCTTCATTTGGCCAAAGTAAAAGTCTCAACAGAATGAAACAAAACACTTGCAAACTGGTGTAATGTCATGTTCGTCGTAATGTGGAAGAGAGGAGGACCAAGGCGCAGCGTGAAGTGAATACATTCTTCTATTTATTTAAGAAGAAACACTAACCAAACTAATACAAAACAACAAAACGAACGTGACGCTAGATATAACAGTGCAGACACAGGCAACTAACACATAGACAATCACCCACAACCCACAATGACAAAACAGGCTACCTAAATATGGTTCCCAATCAGAGACAACGACTAACACCTGCCTCTGATTGAGAACCATATCAGGCCAAACACAGAAACAGACAAACTAGACATACAACATAGAATGCCCACTCAGATCACACCCTGACCAAACAAAACATATAAACAAACTATGGTCAGGGCGTGACATGCAAACCCTCACAAAAGTTTTGAACAGCCTATATTGCAGCAATTTCGAACAAAGGCTAGTACCTACCGTACCCAACAAATGACAGCAATAGGCTAATGTTATTATTTATTTTACAACAAGCTTACTTATAACCTACTTACAGTATATCGAGTTGCACAGTAGCTTGCATTTGGCCATGCCAACTTTCTTCTCATCCTTGTCCACTACAATATTAAAATATTGTCCACACAGAGGATATTCCCCTTGTAGGCTTTTACCATGTCTTTACCATGCCTTTACCATGTCTTTACCATGTCTTTACCATGTCTTTACCATGTCTTTACCATGTCTTTACCATGTCATTACCATGTCATTACCATGTCTTCACCATGTCTTTACCATGTCTTTACCATGTCATTACCATGTCATTACCATGTCATTACCATGTCATTACCATGTCATTACCATGCCTTTACCATGTCTTTACCATGTCTTTACCATGTCTTTACCATGTCTTTACCATGTCTTTACCATGTCATTACCATGTCATTACCATGTCTTCACCATGTCTTTACCATGTCTTTACCATGTCATTACCATGTCATTACCATGTCTTCACCATGTCTTTACCATGTCTTTACCATGTCTTTACCATGCCTTTACCATATCTTTACCATGTCTTTACCATGCCTTTACCATGCCTTTACCATGCCTTTACCATGTCATTACCATGCCTTTACCATGTCTTTACCATGTCTTTACCATGTCTTTACCATGTCTTTACCATGCCTTTACCATGTCTTTACCATGTCTTTACCATGTCTTTACCATGTCT
>NW_024058444.1:5000-7500 GCF_016432855.1 Salvelinus namaycush | reverse complement strand
TGTGTGAAGAAATGTGTGTGTTTTTTGCCAATTTTAACCGCACACTTGTTGTTTGTGTACATGGATTTTATAATGTCGTATGTTTTACCCCCAACACCACTTTCCATCAATTTGTATAGCAGACCCTCATGCCAAATTGAGTCGAAGGCTTTTTTGAAATCAACAAAGCATGAGAAGACTTTGCCTTTGTTTTGGTTTGTTTGGTTGTCAATTAGGGTGTGTAGGGTGAATACATGGTCTGTTGTACGGTAATTTGGTAAAAAGCCAATTTGACATTTGCTCAGTACATTGTTTTCATTGAGGAAATGTACGAGTCTGCTGTTAATGATAATGCAGAGTATTTTCCCAAGGTTACTGTTGACGCATATTCCACGGTAGTTATTGGGGTCAAATTTGTCTCCACTTTTGTGGATTGGGGTGATCAGTCCTTGGTTCCAAATATTGGGGAAGATGCCAGAGCTAAGGACGATGTTAAAGAGTTTTAGTATAGCCAATTGGAATTTGTTGTCTGTATATTTGATCATTTCATTAAGGATACCATCAACACCACAGGCCTTTTTGGGTTGGAGGGTTTTTATTTTGTCCTGTAACTCGTTCAAGGTAATTGGAGAATCCAGTGGGTTCTGGTAGTCTTTAATAGTTGATTCTAGGATTTGTATTTGATCATGTATATGTTTTTGCTCTTTATTCTTTGTTATAGAGCCAAAAAGATTGGAGAAGTGGTTTACCCATACATCTCCATTTTGGATAGATAATTCTTCGTGTTGTTGTTTGTTTAGTGTTTTCCAATTTTCCCAGAATTGGTTAGGGTCTATGGAGTCTTCAATTACATTGAGCTGATTTCTGATGTGCTGTTCCTTCTTTTTCCGTAGTGTATTTCTGTATTGTTTTAGTGATTCACCATAGTGAAGGCGTAGACTCAGGTTTTCCGGGTCTCTATGTTTTTGGTTGGACAGGTTTCTCAATTTATTTCTTAGATTTTTGCATTCTTCATCAAACCATTTGTCATTGTTGTTCATTTTCTTTGGTTTTCTATTTGAGATTTTTAGATTTGATAGGGAAGCTGAGAGGTCAAATATACTGTTAAGATTTTCTACTGCCAAGTTTACACCTTCACTATTGCAGTGGAACGTTTTACCCAGGAAGTTGTCTAAAAGGGATTGAATTTGCTGTTGTCTAATTGTGTTTTGGTAGGTTTCCAAACTGCATTCCTTCCATCTATAGCATTTCTTAATGTTACTCAGTTCCTTTGGCTTTGATGCCTCATGATTGAGTATTGCTCTGTTCAAGTAGACTGTGATTTTGCTGTGGTCTGATAGGGGTGTCAGTGGGCTGACTGTGAACGCTCTGAGAGACTCTGGGTTGAGGTCAGTGATAAAGTAGTCTACAGTGCTACTGCCAAGAGATGAGCTATAGGTGAACCTACCATAGGAGTCCCCTCGAAGCCTACCATTGACTATGTACATACCCAGCGTGCGACAGAGCTGCAGGAGTTGTGACCCGTTTTTGTTGGTTATGTTGTCATAGTTGTGCCTAGGGTGGCATATGGGGGAGGGAATGATGTCACCTGCAGGCAGGTGTTTGTCCCCCTGTGTGCTGAGGGTGTCAGGTTCTTGTCCAGTTCTGGCATTTAGGTCGCCACAGACTAATACATGTCCCTGGGCCTGGAAATGATTGATTTCCTCCTTCAGGATGGAGAAGCTGTCTTCATTAAAGTATGGGAATTCTAGTGGGGGGATATAGGTAGCACACAGGAGGACATTTTTCTCTGTTAAGATAATTTCCTTTTGAATTTCTAGCCAAATGTAAAATGTTCCTGTTTTGATTAATTTAATGGAGTGAGTTAGGTCTGCTCTATACCAAATTAGCATTCCCCCTGAGTCCCTTCCCTGTTTCACACCTGGTAGTTTGGTGGATGGGACTACCAGCTCTCTGTAACCTAGAGGGCAACCAGTGGGTCCGTCTCCTCTGTACCAGGTTTCTTGCAGGATGACAATGTCTGCATTACCGATTTCTTTGGTGAAGTCCGGGTTCCTGCTCTTTAGGCCAAAGGCAGATGACCTCAGGCCTTGGATATTCCAGGATGATATAGTGAAGGCTTTTTGTTCCATAAAGTGTCCAATGTTGTTGGTCGTGGTTTGGCCTCAGGCCAGTAAGTGTGAGCAGAGCCTGCTGAGCATCTGGTACATGCCGTTGGCTTGGGCGAGTGTAAGAGTGGGGGTTGGGCCTGTTTGCCCGCTCACTACCTGGGCGTATGTGTGACTTCCATGTTGATGCCCTCTTTGCGGGGGTGGGGTGCATGGGGTGGGCAGGAGTGGCATAGGTCTGATCTGAGGGGGCCTAAATTGGGTGTGGGCATGGTTGATGTGGGGGGGTGTTGATTGGTTGGGGTGGGGGTGTGTCTGGGGGTGCTGTGGTCTGGATGTAAGTCCTCTTGGCGTGGGTCCTCTATGTGTAGGTCCAGGGTGGGGTGCTGAAGGTCTTGGAGGGTGTCTCGCTG
>NW_024058444.1:0-2500 GCF_016432855.1 Salvelinus namaycush | reverse complement strand
AATTATCTTTTTGTTTTCTCATGATTTGGTTGGGTCTAATTGTGCTGTTGTCCTGGGGCTCTGTGGGGTGTGTTTGTGTTTGTGAACAGAGCCCTAGGACCAGCTTGCTTAGGGGACTCTTCTCCAGGTTCATCTCTCTGTAGGTGATGGCTTTGTTATGGAAGGTTTGGGAATCGCTTCCTTTTAGGTGGTTGTAGAATTTAACGGCTCTTTTCTGGATTTTGATAATTAGTGGGTATCGGCCTAATTCTGCTCTGCATGCATTATTTGGTGTTCTACGTTGTACACGGAGGATATTTTTGCAGAATTCTGCATGCAGAGTCTCAATTTGGTGTTTGTCCCATTTTGTGAAATCTTGGTTGGTGAGCGGACCCCAGACCTCACAACCATAAAGGGCAATGGGCTCTATGACTGATTCAAGTATTTTTAGCCAGATCCTAATTGGTATGTTGAAATTTATGTTCCTTTTGATGGCATAGAAGGCCCTTCTTGCCTTGTCTCTCAGATCGTTCACAGCTTTGTGGAAGTTACCTGTGGTGCTGATGTTTAGGCCGAGGTATGTATAGTTTTTTGTGTGCTCTAGGGCAACGGTGTCTAGATGGAATTTGTGGTCCTGGTGACTGGACCTTTTTTGGAACACCATTATTTTGGTCTTACTGAGATTTACTGTCAGGGCCCAGGTCTGACAGAATCTGTGCAGAAGATCTAGGTGCTGCTGTAGGCCCTCCTTGGTTGGTGACAGAAGCACCAGATCATCAGCAAACAGTAGACATTTGACTTCGGATTCTAGTAGGGTGAGACCGGGTGCTGCAGACTGTTCTAGTGCACGCGCCAATTCGTTGATATATATGTTGAAGAGGGTGGGGCTTAAGCTGCATCCCTGTCTCACCCCACGACCCTGTGTGAAGAAATGTGTGTGTTTTTTGCCAATTTTAACCGCACACTTGTTGTTTGTGTACATGGATTTTATAATGTCGTATGTTTTACCCCCAACACCACTTTCCATCAATTTGTATAGCAGACCCTCATGCCAAATTGAGTCGAAGGCTTTTTTGAAATCAACAAAGCATGAGAAGACTTTGCCTTTGTTTTGGTTTGTTTGGTTGTCAATTAGGGTGTGTAGGGTGAATACATGGTCTGTTGTACGGTAATTTGGTAAAAAGCCAATTTGACATTTGCTCAGTACATTGTTTTCATTGAGGAAATGTACGAGTCTGCTGTTAATGATAATGCAGAGGATTTTCCCAAGGTTACTGTTGACGCATATTCCACGGTAGTTATTGGGGTCAAATTTGTCTCCACTTTTGTGGATTGGGGTGATCAGTCCTTGGTTCCAAATATTGGGGAAGATGCCAGAGCTAAGGACGATGTTAAAGAGTTTTAGTATAGCCAATTGGAATTTGTTGTCTGTATATTTGATCATTTCATTAAGGACACCATCAACACCACAGGCCTTTTTGGGTTGGAGGGTTTTTATTTTGTCCTGTAACTCATTCAAGGTAATTGGAGAATCCAGTGGGTTCTGGTAGTCTTTAATAGTTGATTCTAGGATTTGTATTTGATCATGTATATGTTTTTGCTCTTTATTCTTTGTTATAGAGCCAAAAAGATTGGAGAAGTGGTTTACCCATACATCTCCATTTTGGATAGATAATTCTTCGTGTTGTTGTTTGTTTAGTGTTTTCCAATTTTCCCAGAATTGGTTAGAGTCTATGGAGTCTTCAATTACATTGAGCTGATTTCTGATGTGCTGTTCCTTCTTTTTCCGTAGTGTATTTCTGTATTGTTTTAGTGATTCACCATAGTGAAGGCGTAGACTCAGGTTTTCCGGGTCTCTATGTTTTTGGTTGGACAGGTTTCTCAATTTATTTCTTAGATTTTTGCATTCTTTATCAAACCATTTGTCATTGTTGTTCATTTTCTTCGGTTTTCTATTTGAGATTTTTAGATTTGATAGGGAAGCTGAGAGGTCAAATATACTGTTAAGATTTTCTACTGCCAAGTTTACACCTTCACTATTGCAGTGGAACATTTTACCCAGGAAGTTGTCTAAAAGGGATTGAATTTGCTGTTGCCTAATTGTTTTTTGGTAGGTTTCCAAACTGCATTCCTTCCATCTATAGCATTTCTTAATGTTACTCAGTTCCTTTGGCTTTGATGCCTCATGATTGAGTATTGCTCTGTTCAAGTAGACTGTGATTTTGCTGTGGTCTGATAGGGGTGTCAGTGGGCTGACTGTGAACGCTCTGAGAGACTCTGGGTTGAGGTCAGTGATAAAGTAGTCTACAGTGCTACTGCCAAGAGATGAGCTATAGGTGAACCTACCATAGGAGTCCCCTCGAAGCCTACCATTGACTATGTACATACCCAGCGTGCGACAGAGCTGCAGGAGTTGTGACCCGTTTTTGTTGGTTATGTTGTCATAGTTGTGCCTAGGGGGGGCATATGGGGGAGGGAATGCTGTCACCTGCAGGCAGGTGTTTGTCCCCCTGTGTGCTGA
>NW_024058443.1:47500-54874 GCF_016432855.1 Salvelinus namaycush | reverse complement strand
AGATGAGGACAGAGAGGGTCATGGAGAGAGATGAGGACAGAGAGGGGTCATGGAAAGAGATGAGGACAGAGAGGGTCATGGAGAGAGATGAGGACAGAGAGGAGTCATGGGGAGAGATGAGGACAGAGAGGGGTCATGGAGAGAGTTGAGGACAGAGAGGGTCATGGAGAGAGATGAGGACAGAGAGGGGTCATGGAGAGGATGAGGACAGAGAGGGGTCATGGAGAGAGATGAGGACAGAGAGGGGTCATGGAGAGAGATGAGGACAGAGAGGGTCATGGAGAGAGATGAGGACAGAGAGGGGTCATGGAGAGAGATGAGGACAGAGAGGGGTCATGGAGAGAGATGAGGACAGAGAGGGGTCATGGAGAGAGATGAGGACAGAGAGGGGTCATGGAGAGATGAGGACAGAGAGGGGTCATGGAGAGATTGAGGACAGAGAGGGGTCATGTAGGAGGGCGTCATGTAGAGAGATGAGGACAGAGACGGGTTCATGAGGAGATGAGGACAGAGAGGGGTCATGGAGAGATGAGGACAGAGAGGGGTCATGGAGAGAGATGAGGACAGAGAGGGGTCATGGAGAGAGATGAGGACAGCGAGGGGTCATGGAGAGAGCATGAGGACAGAAGGGTCATGGAGAGAGATGAGGACAGAGAGGGGTCATGGAGAGAGATGAGAGGACAGAGAGGGTTCATGGAGAATGAGACAGAGAGGGGTCATGTAGAGAGATGAGGACAGAGAGGGGTCATGGAGAGAGATGAGGACAGAGAGGGTCATGGAGAGAGATGAGGACAGAGAGGGGTCATGTAGGAGAGATGAGGACAGAGAGGGGTCATGTAGAGAGATGAGGACAGAGAGGGGTCATGGAGAGAGAGAGGACAGAGAGGGTCATGGAGAGAGATGAGGACAGAGAGGGGTCATGGAGAGAGATGAGGACAGAGAGGGTCATGGAGAGAGATGAGGACAGAGAGGGGTCCATGGAGAGAGATGAGGACAGAGAGGGGTCATGGAGAGAGATGAGGACAGAGAGGGGTCATGGAGAGATAGGACAGAGGTAATGAGGGACAGAGAGGGGTCATGTAGAGAGATGAGGACAGAGAGGGGTCATGGAGAGAGATGAGGACAGAGAGGGGTCATTGAGAGAGATGAGGACAGAGAGGGGTCATGGAGAGAGATGAGGACAGAGAGGAGTCATGTAGAGAGATGAGGACAGAGAGGGGTCATGGAGAGAGATGAGGACAGAGAAGGGGTCATGGAGAGAGATGAGGACAGAGAGGGGTCATGGAGAGAGATGAGGACAGAGAGGGGTCATGGAGAGAGATGAGGACAGAGAGGGGTCATGGAGAGAGATGAGGACAAGAGAGGGGTCATGGAGAGAGATGAGGACGAGAGGGGTCATGGAGAGAGATGAGGACAGAGAGGGGTCATGGAGAGAGATGAGGACAGAGAGGGGTCATGGAGAGAGATGAGGACAGAGAGGGGTCATGAGAGAGATGAGGACAGAGAGGGGTCATGGTAGAGATATGAGGACAGAGAGGGGTCATGGAGAGAGATGAGGACAGAGAGGGGTCATGGAGAGAGATGAGGACAGAGAGGGGTCATGGAGAGAGATGAGGACAGCGAGGGGTCATGGAGAGAGATGAGGACAGAGAGGGGTCATGGAGAGAGATGAGGACAGAGAGGGATCATGGAGAGAGATGAGGACAGAGAGGGGTCATGGAGAGAGATGAGGACAGAGAGGGGTCATGGAGAGAGATGAGGACAGAGAGGGGTCATGTAGAGAGATGAGGACAGAGAGGGGTCAGGTAGAGATATGAGGACAGAGAGGGGTCATGGAGAGATGAGGACAGAGAGGGGTCATGTAGAGAGATGAGGACAGAGAGGGGTCATGGAGAGAGATGAGGACAGAGAGGGGTCATGGAAAGAGATGAGGACAGAGAGGGGTCATGGAGAGAGATGAGGACAGAGAGGGGTCATGGGGAGAGATGAGGACAGAGAGGGGTCATGGAGAGAGATGAGGACAGAGAGGGGTCATGGAGAGAGATGAGGACAGAGAGGGGTCATGGAGAGAGATGAGGACAGAGAGGGGTCATGTAGAGAGATGAGGACAGAGAGGGGTCATGGAGAGAGATGAGGACAGAGAGGGGTCATGTAGAGAGATGAGGACAGAGAGGGGTCATGTAGAGAGATGAGGACAGAGAGGGGTCATGTAGAGAGATGAGGACAGAGAGGGGTCATGTAGAGAGATGAGGACAGAGAGGGGTCATGGAGAGAGATGAGGACAGAGAGGGGTCATGGAGAGAGATGAGGACAGAGAGGGGTCATGTAGAGAGATGAGGACAGAGAGGGGTCATGGAGAGAGATGAGGACAGAGAGGGGTCATGGAGAGAGATGAGGACAGAGAGGGGTCATGGAGAGAGATGAGGACAGAGAGGGGTCATGTAGAGAGATGAGGACAGAGAGGGGTCATGGAGAGAGATGAGGACAGAGAGGGGTCATGGAGAGATGAGGACAGAGAGGGGTCATGGAGAGATGAGGACAGAGAGGGGTCATGTAGAGAGATGAGGACAGAGAGGGGTCATGGAGAGAGATGAGGACAGAGAGGGGTCATGGAGAGAGATGAGGACAGAGAGGGGTCATGGAGAGAGATGAGGACAGAGAGGGGTCATGGAGAGAGATGAGGACAGAGAGGGGTCATGGAGAGAGATGAGGACAGAGAGGGGTCATGGAGAGAGATGAGGACAGAGAGGGTCATGGAGAGAGATGAGGACAGAGAGTGGTCATGGAGAGATGAGGACAGAGAGGGGTCATGTAGAGAGATGAGGACAGAGAGGGGTCATGGAGAGAGATGAGGACAGAGAGGGGTCATGGAGAGAGATGAGGACAGAGAGGGGTCATGGAGAGAGATGAGGACAGCGAGGGGTCATGGAGAGAGATGAGGACAGAGAGGGGTCATGGAGAGAGATGAGGACAGAGAGGGGTCATGGAGAGAGATGAGGACAGAGAGGGGTCATGGAGAGAGATGAGGACAGAGAGGGGTCATGGAGAGAGATGAGGACAGAGAGGGGTCATTTAGAGAGATGAGGACAGAGAGGGGTCATGGAGAGAGATGAGGACAGAGAGGGGTCATGGAGAGAGATGAGGACAGAGAGGGATCATGTAGAGAGATGAGGACAGAGAGGGGTCAGGTAGAGATATGAGGACAGAGAGGGGTCATGGAGAGATGAGGACAGAGAGGGGTCATGGAGAGATGAGGACAGAGAGGGGTCATGTAGAGAGATGAGGACAGAGAGGGGTCATGGAGAGAGATGAGGACAGAGAGGGGTCATGGAAAGAGATGAGGACAGAGAGGGGTCATGGAGAGAGATGAGGACAGAGAGGAGTCATGGGGAGAGATGAGGACAGAGAGGGGTCATGGAGAGAGATGAGGACAGAGAGGGGTCATGGAGAGAGATGAGGACAGAGAGGGGTCATGGAGAGAGATGAGGACAGAGAGGGGTCATGGAGAGAGATGAGGACAGAGAGGGGTCATGGAGAGAGATGAGGACAGAGAGGGGTCATGGAGAGAGATGAGGACAGAGAGGGGTCATGGAGAGAGATGAGGACAGAGAGGGGTCATGGAGAGAGATGAGGACAGAGAGGGGTCATGTAGAGAGATGAGGACAGAGAGGGGTCAGGTAGAGATATGAGGACAGAGAGGGGTCATGGAGAGAGATGAGGACAGAGAGGGGTCATGTAGAGAGATGAGGACAGAGAGGGGTCATGGAGAGAGATGAGGACAGAGAGGGGTCATGGAAAGAGATGAGGACAGAGAGGGGTCATGGAGAGAGATGAGGACAGAGAGGGGTCATGGAGAGAGATGAGGACAGAGAGGGGTCATGTAGAGAGATGAGGACAGAGAGGGGTCATGGAGAGAGATGAGGACAGAGAGGGGTCATGTAGAGAGATGAGGACAGAGAGGGGTCATGTAGAGAGATGAGGACAGAGAGGGGTCATGTAGAGAGATGAGGACAGAGAGGGGTCATGGAGAGAGATGAGGACAGAGAGGGGTCATGGAGAGAGATGAGGACAGAGAGGGGTCATGTAGAGAGATGAGGACAGAGAGGGGTCATGGAGAGAGATGAGGACAGAGAGGGGTCATGGAGAGAGATGAGGACAGAGAGGGGTCATGGAGAGAGATGAGGACAGAGAGGGGTCATGTAGAGAGATGAGGACAGAGAGGGGTCATGGAGAGAGATGAGGACAGAGAGGGGTCATGGAGAGATGAGGACAGAGAGGGGTCATGGAGAGATGAGGACAGAGAGGGGTCATGTAGAGAGATGAGGACAGAGAGGGGTCATGGAGAGAGATGAGGACAGAGAGGGGTCATGGAGAGAGATGAGGACAGAGAGGGGTCATGGAGAGAGATGAGGACAGAGAGGGGTCATGGAGAGAGATGAGGACAGAGAGGGGTCATGGAGAGAGATGAGGACAGAGAGGGGTCATGGAGAGAGATGAGGACAGAGAGGGGTCATGGAGAGATGAGGACAGAGAGGGGTCATGTAGAGAGATGAGGACAGAGAGGGGTCATGGAGAGAGATGAGGACAGAGAGGGGTCATGGAGAGAGATGAGGACAGAGAGGGGTCATGGAGAGAGATGAGGACAGCGAGGGGTCATGGAGAGAGATGAGGACAGAGAGGGGTCATGGAGAGAGATGAGGACAGAGAGGGATCATGGAGAGAGATGAGGACAGAGAGGGGTCATGGAGAGAGATGAGGACAGAGAGGGGTCATGGAGAGAGATGAGGACAGAGAGGGGTCATGTAGAGAGATGAGGACAGAGAGGGGTCAGGTAGAGATATGAGGACAGAGAGGGGTCATGGAGAGATGAGGACAGAGAGGGGTCATGTAGAGAGATGAGGACAGAGAGGGGTCATGGAGAGAGATGAGGACAGAGAGGGGTCATGGAAAGAGATGAGGACAGAGAGGGGTCATGGAGAGAGATGAGGACAGAGAGGGGTCATGGGGAGAGATGAGGACAGAGAGGGGTCATGGAGAGAGATGAGGACAGAGAGGGGTCATGGAGAGAGATGAGGACAGAGAGGGGTCATGGAGAGAGATGAGGACAGAGAGGGGTCATGTAGAGAGATGAGGACAGAGAGGGGTCATGGAGAGAGATGAGGACAGAGAGGGGTCATGTAGAGAGATGAGGACAGAGAGGGGTCATGTAGAGAGATGAGGACAGAGAGGGGTCATGTAGAGAGATGAGGACAGAGAGGGGTCATGGAGAGAGATGAGGACAGAGAGGGGTCATGGAGAGAGATGAGGACAGAGAGGGGTCATGTAGAGAGATGAGGACAGAGAGGGGTCATGGAGAGAGATGAGGACAGAGAGGGGTCATGGAGAGAGATGAGGACAGAGAGGGGTCATGGAGAGAGATGAGGACAGAGAGGGGTCATGTAGAGAGATGAGGACAGAGAGGGGTCATGGAGAGAGATGAGGACAGAGAGGGGTCATGGAGAGATGAGGACAGAGAGGGGTCATGGAGAGATGAGGACAGAGAGGGGTCATGTAGAGAGATGAGGACAGAGAGGGGTCATGGAGAGAGATGAGGACAGAGAGGGGTCATGGAGAGAGATGAGGACAGAGAGGGGTCATGGAGAGAGATGAGGACAGAGAGGGGTCATGGAGAGAGATGAGGACAGAGAGGGGTCATGGAGAGAGATGAGGACAGAGAGGGGTCATGGAGAGAGATGAGGACAGAGAGGGGTCATGGAGAGAGATGAGGACAGAGAGGGGTCATGGAGAGATGAGGACAGAGAGGGGTCATGTAGAGAGATGAGGACAGAGAGGGGTCATGGAGAGAGATGAGGACAGAGAGGGGTCATGGAGAGAGATGAGGACAGAGAGGGGTCATGGAGAGAGATGAGGACAGCGAGGGGTCATGGAGAGAGATGAGGACAGAGAGGGGTCATGGAGAGAGATGAGGACAGAGAGGGGTCATGGAGAGAGATGAGGACAGAGAGGGGTCATGGAGAGAGATGAGGACAGAGAGGGGTCATGGAGAGAGATGAGGACAGAGAGGGGTCATGTAGAGAGATGAGGACAGAGAGGGGTCAGGTAGAGATATGAGGACAGAGAGGGGTCATGGAGAGATGAGGACAGAGAGGGGTCATGTAGAGAGATGAGGACAGAGAGGGGTCATGGAGAGAGATGAGGACAGAGAGGGGTCATGGAAAGAGATGAGGACAGAGAGGGGTCATGGAGAGAGATGAGGACAGAGAGGGGTCATGGAAAGAGATGAGGACAGAGAGGGGTCATGGAGAGAGATGAGGACAGAGAGGGGTCATGGGGAGAGATGAGGACAGAGAGGGGTCATGGAGAGAGATGAGGACAGAGAGGGGTCATGGGGAGAGATGAGGACAGAGAGGGGTCATTGAGAGAGATGAGGACAGAGAGGGGTCATGTAGAGAGCTGAGGACAGAGAGGGGTCATGTAGAGAGCTGAGGACAGAGAGGGGTCATGGAGAGAACTGAGGACAGCGAGGGGTCATGTAGAGAGATGAGGACAGAGAGGGGTCATGGAGAGAGATGAGGACAGCGAGGGGTCATGTAGAGAGATGAGGACAGAGAGGGGTCATGGAGAGAGATGAGGACAGAGAGGGGTCATGGAGAGAGATGAGGACAGAGAGGGGTCATGGAGAGAGATGAGGACAGCGAGGGGTCATGTAGAGAGATGAGGACAGAGAGGGGTCATGGAGAGAGATGAGGACAGAGAGGGGTCATGGAGAGAGATGAGGACAGAGAGGGGTCATGGGGAGAGATGAGGACAGAGAGGGGTCATGGAGAGAGATGAGGACAGAGAGGGGTCATTGAGAGAGATGAGGACAGAGACGGGTCATGTAGAGAGATGAGGACAGAGAGGGCATGAGAGAATAAGAATCAAATAGCGGGAAGGAAGGAAGGAGCTCTGTGTCGATGTCAACTGCGGTGTTGTTCACCCGTCTCGTAAAAAAACAAACACATAATAATTCCTGAGTAATAACTAACAGACCAAAGAACACATGTTTCCTGTCGCTGTGGAGTCGAGGAGCTAGCTAGCAGACCAGACCTGGACTACCCCAGGAACACACTCTGGGGGAACCAGGATGAATTAGTGTCAAATATTAATGCACTACTTTCCCTTCATGGGTGGTGCTGATTAAGTCTCACGTCGGAAGACTTAACGGCTATTAGACCGTAGCGGTGCTGTTTTTGAGGCATCAGATGTTCAATATTTCATCAGGACTTCGGTCAAAGAAAAGGCGTAATCTATGTTTGCCCTTGAGTTGGGCAGCAAACACCTGCACACTGAAATGCCCCCTCTATTTATTCTCTATTTAGGGCCCCTACTTTT